>NC_040879.1:76437561-76554667 GCF_003676215.2 Rhopalosiphum maidis | reverse complement strand
AATGTATGAAAGTAATTAATGCTAAATAAGATCCAATTCTCTTTCTAGTGGTCAAGGTTTCAAGATACTAACATGAGAATTGAGTATTTTATAAGCAATTAAAAAAATGAATTTGTAAAATACGCCAAAATTACCATATAAAACATGTTTTATAGTGTTTATGAAGAATTGGATTAAATGAAATGTATGAAAGTAATTAATGCTAAATAAGAAACATATTCTCTTTCTAGTGGTCAAGGTTTCAAGATACTAACATGAGAATTGAGTATTTTATAAGCAATTAAAAAAATGAATTTGTAAAATACGCCAATTTACCATATAAAAACATGTTTATAGGTTTATGAAGTATTGGATTAAATGTAATGTATGAAAGTAATTAATGCTAAATAAGAAACATATTCTCTTTCTAGTGGTCAAGGTTTCAAGATACTAACATGAGAATTGAGTATTTATAAGCAATTAAGAAAATGAATTTGGTAAAATACGCCAAATTACCATATAAAACATGTTTTATAGTGTTATGATAGTATCAGCATCAACAAAAAATACATGCAAGTTAATAATGCTAAATAAGCAATCATTTACTTAATTCATTGGTCTTGGTTTCATGATACTAATATTTTTTGTTTCACTAGTATTCATTTGCTATCAGTTATATTCAATAACCATTACACCACACATTGCATAAATCCAATATTATTATCAATATCTTCTAGTTTATTTTCAAAATAAGATGTTGATACTTCCGCAAAGTGGTATGAATGCAAATTCCTGTCTCAGCAAGCCTTGAATGAACTGCTGCACTGCAATCTGAAAAAAATGTAGTCAGTTAATATGAAAATTAGTGGAGAATTAATTGAGAAATGAGTGTTTCATAAGCAATTTAAAATATGAATTATATAACACGAGTCAAAATTGTCATTTAAAAGCATGTTTATAGTGTTTATGAAGTATCAGCATCAATGAATTACATGGAAGTTAATAAAGTTAAATAAGAATCATTTACATAATTAATGGGGTTGGTTTCATGTCAATTAATTGAGAATTGAGTGTTTCATAAGCCATAAAAAATTTGAATTTTAATATACTCCAAAATTATCATATAAAAACAAGTTTTATAGAGTTTATGAAACATTGGCTTAAATGTAATGTATGAAAGTAATAAATGCTAAATAAGAAACATATTCCTCTTTCTAGTGGTGAAGGTTTCAAGGTACTAACATGAGAATTGAGTATTTTATAAGCAATTAATAAAATTAATTTTTAATATACTCCAAAATTATCATATAAAACAAGTTTTATAGAGTTTATGAAACATTGGCTTAAATGTAATGTATGAAAGTAATTAATGCTAAATAAGAAACATATTCTCTTTCTAGTGGTGAAGGTTTCAAGATACTAACTGAGAATTGAGTTCTTTATAAGCAATTAAAAAATGAATTTGTAAAAACGTCAAATTTCCATATAAAAATATGTTTTATAGAGTTTATGAAACATTGGCCTTAAATGTAATGTATGAAAGTAATTAATGCTAAATCAGATCCAATTCTCTTTCTAGTGGTCAAGGTTTCAAGATACTAACATGAGAATTGAGTATTTTATAAGCAATTAAAAAAATGAATTTTAATATACTCCAAAATTATCATATAAAAACAAGTTTTATAGAGTTTATGAAACATTGGCATTAATGAAATGTATAATAGTTATTAATGCTAAATAAGAAACAAATTCTCTTTCTAGTGGTGAAGGTTTCAAGATACTAACATGAGAATTGAGTATTTTATAAGCAATTAAAAAAATGAATATGTAAAATACGCCAAATTTACCATATAAAAACATGTTTTATAGTGTTTATGAAGTATTGGATTAAATGTAATGTATGAAAGTAATTAATGCTAAATAAGAAACATATTCTCTTTCTAGTGGTCAAGGTTTCAAGATACTAACATGAGAATTGAGTATTTATAAGCAATTAAGAAAATGAATTTGTAAAATACGCCAAATTTACCATATAAAAACATGTTTTATAGTGTTTATGAAGTATCAGCATCAACAAAAATACATGCAAGTTAATAATGCTAAATAAGAATCATTTACTTAATTCATTGGTCTTGGTTTCATGATACTAATTTTTTGTTTCACTAGTATTCATTTGCTATCAGTTATATTCAATAACCATTACACACACATTGCATAAATCCAATATTATTATCAATATCTTCTAGTTTATTTTCAAAATAAGATGTTGATACTTTCCCAAAGTGGTATGAATGCAAATTCCTGTCTCAGCAAGCCTTGAATGAACTGCTGCACTGCAATCTGAAAAAAATGTAGTCAGTTAAATATGTAAATTAGTGGAGAATTAATTGAGAATTGAGTGTTTCATAAGCAATTTAAAATATGAATTTATAACACGAGTCAAAATTGTCATTTAAAAGCATGTTTATAGTGTTTATGAAGTATCAGCATCAATGAATTACATGGAAGTTAATAAAGTTAATAAGAATCATTTACATAATTTAATGGGGTTGGTTTCATGTCAATTAATTGAGAATTGAGTGTTTCATAAGCCATAAAAAATTTGAATTTTTAATATACTCCAAAATTATCATATAAAAACAAGTTTTATAGAGTTTATGAAACATTGGCTTAAATGTAATGTATGAAAGTAATAAATGCTAAATAAGAAACATATTCTCTTTCTAGTGGTGAAGGTTTCAAGGTACTAACATGAGAATTGAGTATTTATAAGCAATTAATAAAATTAATTTTTAATATACTCCAAAATTATCATATAAAAACAAGTTTTATAGAGTTTATGAAACATTGGCTTAAATGTAATGTATGAAAGTAATTAATGCTAAATAAGAAACATATTCTCTTTCTAGTGGTGAAGGTTTCAAGGTACTAACATGAGAATTGAGTATTTTATAAGCAATTAACAAAATGAATTTGTAAAATATGTCAAATTTACCATATAAAAATATGTTTTATAGAGTTTATGAAGTATTGGCTTAAATGTAATGTATGAAAGTAATTAATGCTAAATAAGAAACATATTCTCTTTCTAGTGGTCAAGGTTTCAAGATACTAACATGAGAATTGAGTACTTTATAAGCAATTAAAAAAATGAATTTGTAAAAAACGTCAAATTTACCATATAAAAATATGTTTTATAGAGTTTATGAAACATTGGCTTAAATGTAATGTATGAAAGTAATTAATGCTAAATCAGATCCAATTTCTCTTTCTAGTGGTCAAGGTTTCAAGATACTAACATGAGAATTGAGTATTTTATAAGCAATTAAAAAAATGAATATGTAAAATACGCCAAATTTACCATATTAAAACATGTTTTATAGTGTTTATGAAGAATTGGATTAAATGAAATGTATTAAAGTAATTAATGCTAAATAAGAAACATATTCTCTTTCTAGTGGTCAAGGTTTCAAGATACTAACATGAGAATTGAGTATTTTATAAGCAATTAAAAAAATGAATATGTAAAATATGCCAAATTTACCATATAAAAACATGTTTTATAGTGTTTATGAAGTATTGGATTAAATGTAATGTATGAAAGTAATTAATGCTAAATAAGAAACATATTCTCTTTCTAGTGGTCAAGGTTTCAAGATACTAACATGAGAATTGAGTATTTTATAAGCAATTAGGAAAATGAATTTGTAAAATACGCCAAATTTACCATATAAAAACATGTTTTATAGTGTTTATGAAGTATCAGCATCTACAAAAATACATGCAAGTTAATAATGCTAAATAAGAATCATTTACTTAATTCATTGGTCTTGGTTTCATGATACTAATTTTTTGTTTCACTAGTATTCATTTGCTATCAGTTATATTCAATAACCATTACACACACATTGCATAAATCCAATATTATTATCAATATCTTCTAGTTTATTTTCAAAATAAGATGTTGATACTTTCCCAAAGTGGTATGAATGCAAATTCCTGTCTCAGCAAGCCTTGAATGAACTGCTGCACTGCAATCTGAAAAAAATGTAGTCAGTTAAATATGTAAAATTAGTGGAGAATTAATTGAGAATTGAGTGTTTCATAAGCAATTTAAAATATGAATTTATAACACGAGTCAAAATTGTCATTTAAAAGCATGTTTATAGTGTTTATGAAGTATCAGCATCAATGAATTACATGGAAGTTAATAAAGTTAAATAAGAATCATTTACATAATTTAATGGGGTTGGTTTCATGTCAATTAATTGAGAATTGAGTGTTTCATAAGCCATAAAAAATTTGAATTTTTAATATACTCCAAAATTATCATATAAAAACAAGTTTTATAGAGTTTATGAAACATTGGCTTAAATGTAATGTATGAAAGTAATAAATGCTAAATAAGAAACATATTCTCTTTCTAGTGGTGAAGGTTTCAAGGTACTAACATGAGAATTGAGTATTTTATAAGCAATTAATAAAATTAATTTTTAATATACTCCAAAATTATCATATAAAAACAAGTTTTATAGAGTTTATGAAACATTGGCTTAAATGTAATGTATGAAAGTAATTAATGCTAAATAAGAAACATATTCTCTTTCTAGTGGTGAAGGTTTCAAGATACTAACATGAGAATTGAGTTCTTTATAAGCAATTAAAAAAATGAATTTGTAAAAAACGTCAAATTTACCATATAAAAATATGTTTTATAGAGTTTATGAAACATTGGCTTAAATGTAATGTATGAAAGTAATTAATGCTAAATCAGATCCAATTTCTCTTTCTAGTGGTCAAGGTTTCAAGATACTAACATGAGAATTGAGTATTTTATAAGCAATTAAAAAAATGAATTTTTAATATACTCCAAAATTATCATATAAAAACAAGTTTTATAGAGTTTATGAAACATTGGCATTAATGAAATGTATAATAGTTATTAATGCTAAATAAGAAACAAATTCTCTTTCTAGTGGTGAAGGTTTCAAGATACTAACATGAGAATTGAGTATTTTATAAGCAATTAAAAAAATGAATATGTAAAATACGCCAAATTTACCATATAAAAACATGTTTTATAGTGTTTATGAAGTATTGGATTAAATGTAATGTATGAAAGTAATTAATGCTAAATAAGAAACATATTCTCTTTCTAGTGGTCAAGGTTTCAAGATACTAACATGAGAATTGAGTATTTTATAAGCAATTAAGAAAATGAATTTGTAAAATACGCCAAATTTACCATATAAAAACATGTTTTATAGTGTTTATGAAGTATCAGCATCAACAAAAATACATGCAAGTTAATAATGCTAAATAAGAATCATTTACTTAATTCATTGGTCTTGGTTTCATGATACTAATTTTTTGTTTCACTAGTATTCATTTGCTATCAGTTATATTCAATAACCATTACACACACATTGCATAAATCCAATATTATTATCAATATCTTCTAGTTTATTTTCAAAATAAGATGTTGATACTTTCCCAAAGTGGTATGAATGCAAATTCCTGTCTCAGCAAGCCTTGAATGAACTGCTGCACTGCAATCTGAAAAAAATGTAGTCAGTTAAATATGTAAAATTAGTGGAGAATTAATTGAGAATTGAGTGTTTCATAAGCAATTTAAAATATGAATTTATAACACGAGTCAAAATTGTCATTTAAAAGCATGTTTATAGTGTTTATGAAGTATCAGCATCAATGAATTACATGGAAGTTAATAAAGTTAAATAAGAATCATTTACATAATTTAATGGGGTTGGTTTCATGTCAATTAATTGAGAATTGAGTGTTTCATAAGCCATAAAAAATTTGAATTTTTAATATACTCCAAAATTATCATATAAAAACAAGTTTTATAGAGTTTATGAAACATTGGCTTAAATGTAATGTATGAAAGTAATAAATGCTAAATAAGAAACATATTCTCTTTCTAGTGGTGAAGGTTTCAAGGTACTAACATGAGAATTGAGTATTTTATAAGCAATTAATAAAATTAATTTTTAATATACTCCAAAATTATCATATAAAAACAAGTTTTATAGAGTTTATGAAACATTGGCTTAAATGTAATGTATGAAAGTAATTAATGCTAAATAAGAAACATATTCTCTTTCTAGTGGTGAAGGTTTCAAGGTACTAACATGAGAATTGAGTATTTTATAAGCAATTAACAAAATGAATTTGTAAAATATGTCAAATTTACCATATAAAAATATGTTTTATAGTGTTTATGAAGAATTGGATTAAATGAAATGTATGAAAGTAATTAATGCTAAATAAGAAACATATTCTCTTTCTAGTGGTCAAGGTTTCAAGATACTAACATGAGAATTGAGTATTTTATAAGCAATTAAAAAAATGAATATGTAAAATACGCCAAATTTACCATATAAAAACATGTTTTATAGTGTTTATGAAGTATTGGATTAAATGTAATGTATGAAAGTAATTAATGCTAAATCAGATCCAATTTCTCTTTCTAGTGGTCAAGGTTTCAAGATACTAACATGAGAATTGAGTATTTTATAAGCAATTAAAAAAATGAATATGTAAAATACGCCAAATTTACCATATAAAAACATGTTTTATAGTGTTTATGAAGTATCAGCATCAACAAAAATACATGCAAGTTAATAATGCTAAATAAGAATCATTTACTTAATTCATTGGTCTTGGTTTCATGATACTAATTTTTTGTTTCACTAGTATTCATTTGCTATCAGTTATATTCAATAACCATTACACACACATTGCATAAATCCAATATTATTATCAATATCTTCTAGTTTATTTTCAAAATAAGATGTTGATACTTTCCCAAAGTGGTATGAATGCAAATTCCTGTCTCAGCAAGCCTTGAATGAACTGCTGCACTGCAATCTGAAAAAAATGTAGTCAGTTAAATATGTAAAATTAGTGGAGAATTAATTGAGAATTGAGTGTTTCATAAGCAGTTTAAAATATGAATTTATAACACGAGTCAAAATTGTCATTTAAAAGCATGTTTATAGTGTTTATGAAGTATCAGCATCAATGAAATACATGGAATTAATAATGCTTAATAAGAATCATTTACCTAATTCATTGGTCTTGGTTTCATGATATTTACTTTTTGTTTCACTAATATTAATTTGCTATCAATTACATACGGTTATTATTACACGTACCTTGCAAAAGACCATTATTGTTATTATAAGTATCTTCTAGTTTATTTTCAAAATAAGATGTTGATATTTTCCAAAGTGGTATAAATGCAAATTCCCGTCTCAGCAAGCCTTGATTGAACTGCTGCACTGCAATCTGAAAAAATGTAGTCAGTTAAATATGTAAAATTAGTGGAGAATTAATTGAGAATTGAGTGTTTCATAAGCTAGTTTAAAATATGAATTTATAACACGAGTCAAAATTGTCATTTAAAAGCATGTTTATAGTGTTTATGAAGTATCAGCATCAATGAATTACATGGAAGTTAATAATGCTAAAAAAGAATCATTTACTTAATCCAATTGTCACTACTACACACCATAAGGAGAACGAAAATAATTCTATAACAACTAGTGCGTGGACAACACTGGATAATTTAGAAATTGAAACAATCAAAACAAAATCTAACAGACAACCTTCATTTTTAATACAAAATAATTGAAAACTATTTACAGTTGAAACTTTAACACAAGTACGAATGTAAAACTGTAAAAAGATACGAAATTTAAGCATAAACAGATGATAACAAATAATAATTATGATAAGCCATAAAAGATTGTAGAAATTAACAGAATGTTTTGTACTTTTAAACAAAGAATACACTTGTACAATAACTGAAAAATACCCCTTTTCCATATGAATTTGATGATAATTTTTCAATGATAAATTTAAATAATTTTCTTAATGCATTGGTCGAGGATCAGGACACTGACTTGTGTTTACTTCGGGCGTAAAATATGAACATTTCGTTGATATTATAAATATTCTTTCGTAAATGTACAAGACATTCGGTCAAAAGCCTAATAAATATACCGCCCCACTCCGGAGAACAGTGGAACGGTGAACGGCACACAACCAACTAGATTCTTCCTGTGGCAGGTCAGCCGTCGACCATGGTATGGGGAACCTCCCGCCCTCTGTTGGTGTTAATATTGACTTAATGATTAATTCTTCTATAAACAGTTGAAAATGTGAATTTGTAATTTTTATCAAAATTATCATTTATGTATAGTCTAAATAAAAGATTTTTATAGCATAGGTAAATAAGAAGAATAAAAATTACAAGCTAAAAGTGTTTACTAATCTTTTATTCATATATTTAACAAATAACAATTGTTTCACAACTATTAATTTATTATCAATTATATTCAATAACCATTACACACACATTGCATAAATCCAATGTTATTATCAGTATCTACTAGTTTATTTTCAAAATAAGATGTTGATACTTTCTCAAAGTGGTATGAATGCAAATTTCTGTCTCAGCAAGCCTTGGGTGAACTGCTGCACTGCAATCTGAAAAAATGTAGTCAGTTAAATTTGTAAGATTGGTGGAGAATTAATTGAGAAATGAGTGTTTCATAAGCAATTTAAAATATGAATTTATAACACGAGTCAAAATTGTCATTTAAAAGCATGTTTATAGTGTTTATGAAGTATCAGCATCAATGAATTACATGGAAGTTAATAAAGTTAAATAAGAATCATTTACATAATTTAATGGGGTTGGTTTCATGTCAATTAATTGAGAATTGAGTGTTTCATAAGCCATAAAAAATTTGAATTTTTAATATACTCCAAAATTATCATATAAAAACAAGTTTTATAGAGTTTATGAAACATTGGCTTAAATGTAATGTATGAAAGTAATAATGCTAAATAAGAAACATATTCTCTTTCTAGTGGTGAAGGTTTCAAGGTACTAACATGAGAATTGAGTATTTTATAAGCAATTAATAAAATTAATTTTTAATATACTCCAAAATTATCATATAAAAACAAGTTTTATAGAGTTTATGAAACATTGGCTTAAATGTAATGTATGAAAGTAATTAATGCTAAATAAGAAACATATTCTCTTTCTAGTGGTGAAGGTTTCAAGGTACTAACATGAGAATTGAGTATTTTATAAGCAATTAACAAAATGAATTTGTAAAATATGTCAAATTTACCATATAAAAACATGTTTTATAGAGTTTATGAAGTATTGGCTTAAATGTAATGTATGAAAGTAATTAATGCTAAATAAGAAACATATTCTCTTTCTAGTGGTCAAGGTTTCAAGATACTAACATGAGAATTGAGTATTTTATAAGCAATTAAAAAATTTGAATTTTTAATATACTCCAAATTTACCATATAAAAACATGTTTTATAGTGTTTATGAAGTATTGGCTTAAATGTAATGTATGAAAGTAATTAATGCTAAATAAGAAACATATTCTCTTTCTAGTGGTCAAGGTTTCAAGATACTAACATGAGAATTGAGTATTTTATAAGCAATTAAGAAAATGAATTTGTAAAATACGCCAAATTTACCATATAAAAACATGTTTTATAGTGTTTATGAAGTATCAGCATCAACAAAAATACATGCAAGTTAATAATGCTAAATAAGAATCATTTACTTAATTCATTGGTCTTGGTTTCATGATACTAATTTTTTGTTTCACTAGTATTCATTTGCTATCAGTTATATTCAATAACCATTACACACACATTGCATAAATCCAATATTATTATCAATATCTTCTAGTTTATTTTCAAAATAAGATGTTGATACTTTCCCAAAGTGGTATGAATGCAAATTCCTGTCTCAGCAAGCCTTGAATGAACTGCTGCACTGCAATCTGAAAAAAATGTAGTCAGTTAAATATGTAAAATTAGTGGAGAATTAATTGAGAATTGAGTGTTTCATAAGCAGTTTAAAATATGAATTTATAACACGAGTCAAAATTGTCATTTAAAAGCATGTTTATAGTGTTTATGAAGTATCAGCATCAATGAAATACATGGAATTAATAATGCTTAATAAGAATCATTTACCTAATTCATTGGTCTTGGTTTCATGATATTTACTTTTTGTTTCACTAATATTAATTTGCTATCAATTACATACGGTTATTATTACACGTACCTTGCAAAAGACCATTATTGTTATTATAAGTATCTTCTAGTTTATTTTCAAAATAAGATGTTGATATTTTCCAAAGTGGTATAAATGCAAATTCCCGTCTCAGCAAGCCTTGATTGAACTGCTGCACTGCAATCTGAAAAAAATGTAGTCAGTTAAATATGTAAAATTAGTGGAGAATTAATTGAGAATTGAGTGTTTCATAAGCAGTTTAAAATATGAATTTATAACACGAGTCAAAATTGTCATTTAAAAGCATGTTTATAGTGTTTATGAAGTATCAGCATCAATGAATTACATGGAAATTAATAATGCTAAAAAAGAATCATTTACTTAATCCAATTGTCACTACTACACACCATAAGGAGAACGAAAATAATTCTATAACAACTAGTGCGTGGACAACACTGGATAATTTAGAAATTGAAACAATCAAAACAAAATCTAACAGACAACCTTCATTTTTAATACAAAATAATTGAAAACTATTTACAGTTGAAACTTTAACACAAGTACGAATGTAAAACTGTAAAAAGATACGAAATTTAAGCATAAACAGATGATAACAAATAATAATTATGATAAGCCATAAAAGATTGTAGAAATTAACAGAATGTTTTGTACTTTTAAACAAAGAATACACTTGTACAATAACTGAAAAATACCCCTTTTCCATATGAATTTGATGATAATTTTTCAATGATAAATTTAAATAATTTTCTTAATGCATTGGTCGAGGATCAGGACACTGACTTGTGTTTACTTCGGGCGTAAAATATGAACATTTCGTTGATATTATAAATATTCTTTCGTAAATGTACAAGACATTCGGTCAAAAGCCTAATAAATATACCGCCCCACTCCGGAGAACAGTGGAACGGTGAACGGCACACAACCAACTAGATTCTTCCTGTGGCAGGTCAGCCGTCGACCATGGTATGGGGAACCTCCCGCCCTCTGTTGGTGTTAATATTGACTTAATGATTAATTCTTCTATAAACAGTTGAAAATGTGAATTTGTAATTTTTATCAAAATTATCATTTATGTATAGTCTAAATAAAAGATTTTTATAGCATAGGTAAATAAGAAGAATAAAAATTACAAGCTAAAAGTGTTTACTAATCTTTTATTCATATATTTAACAAATAACAATTGTTTCACAACTATTAATTTATTATCAATTATATTCAATAACCATTACACACACATTGCATAAATCCAATGTTATTATCAGTATCTACTAGTTTATTTTCAAAATAAGATGTTGATACTTTCTCAAAGTGGTATGAATGCAAATTTCTGTCTCAGCAAGCCTTGGGTGAACTGCTGCACTGCAATCTGAAAAAATGTAGTCAGTTAAATTTGTAAGATTGGTGGAGAATTAATTGAGAAATGAGTGTTTCATAAGCAATTTAAAATATGAATTTATAACACGAGTCAAAATTGTCATTTAAAAGCATGTTTATAGTGTTTATGAAGTATCAGCATCAATGAATTACATGGAAGTTAATAAAGTTAAATAAGAATCATTTACATAATTTAATGGGGTTGGTTTCATGTCAATTAATTAAGAATTGAGTGTTTCATAAGCCATAAAAAATTTGAATTTTTAATATACTCCAAAATTATCATATAAAAACAAGTTTTATAGAGTTTATGAAACATTGGCTTAAATGTAATGTATGAAAGTAATTAATGCTAAATAAGAAACATATTCTCTTTCTAGTGGTGAAGGTTTCAAGGTACTAACATGAGAATTGAGTATTTTATAAGCAATTAATAAAATTAATTTTTAATATACTCCAAAATTATCATATAAAAACAAGTTTTATAGAGTTTATGAAACATTGGCTTAAATGTAATGTATGAAAGTAATTAATGCTAAATAAGAAACATATTCTCTTTCTAGTGGTGAAGGTTTCAAGGTACTAACATGAGAATTGAGTATTTTATAAGCAATTAACAAAATGAATTTGTAAAATATGTCAAATTTACCATATAAAAACATGTTTTATAGAGTTTATGAAGTATTGGCTTAAATGTAATGTATGAAAGTAATTAATGCTAAATAAGAAACATATTCTCTTTCTAGTGGTCAAGGTTTCAAGATACTAACATGAGAATTGAGTATTTTATAAGCAATTAAAAAATTTGAATTTTTAATATACTCCAAATTTACCATATAAAAACATGTTTTATAGTGTTTATGAAGTATTGGCTTAAATGTAATGTATGAAAGTAATTAATGCTAAATAAGAAACATATTCTCTTTCTAGTGGTCAAGGTTTCAAGATACTAACATGAGAATTGAGTATTTTATAAGCAATTAAGAAAATGAATTTGTAAAATACGCCAAATTTACCATATAAAAACATGTTTTATAGTGTTTATGAAGTATCAGCATCAACAAAAATACATGCAAGTTAATAATGCTAAATAAGAATCATTTACTTAATTCATTGGTCTTGGTTTCATGATACTAATTTTTTGTTTCACTAGTATTCATTTGCTATCAGTTATATTCAATAACCATTACACACACATTGCATAAATCCAATATTATTATCAATATCTTCTAGTTTATTTTCAAAATAAGATGTTGATACTTTCCCAAAGTGGTATGAATGCAAATTCCTGTCTCAGCAAGCCTTGAATGAACTGCTGCACTGCAATCTGAAAAAAATGTAGTCAGTTAAATATGTAAAATTAGTGGAGAATTAATTGAGAATTGAGTGTTTCATAAGCAGTTTAAAATATGAATTTATAACACGAGTCAAAATTGTCATTTAAAAGCATGTTTATAGTGTTTATGAAGTATCAGCATCAATGAATTACATGGAAATTAATAATGCTAAAAAAGAATCATTTACTTAATCCAATTGTCACTACTACACACCATAAGGAGAACGAAAATAATTCTATAACAACTAGTGCGTGGACAACACTGGATAATTTAGAAATTGAAACAATCAAAACAAAATCTAACAGACAACCTTCATTTTTAATACAAAATAATTGAAAACTATTTACAGTTGAAACTTTAACACAAGTACGATTGTAAAACTGTAAAAAGATACGAAATTTAAGCATAAACAGATGATAACAAATAATAATTATGATAAGCCATAAAAGATTGTAGAAATTAACAGAATGTTTTGTACTTTTAAACAAAGAATACACTTGTACAATAACTGAAAAATACCCCTTTTCCATATGAATTTGATGATAATTTTTCAATGATAAATTTAAATAATTTTCTTAATGCATTGGTCGAGGATCAGGACACTGACTTGTGTTTACTTCGGGCGTAAAATATGAACATTTCGTTGATATTATAAATATTCTTTCGTAAATGTACAAGACATTCGGTCAAAAGCCTAATAAATATACCGCCCCACTCCGGAGAACAGTGGAACGGTGAACGGCACACAACCAACTAGATTCTTCCTGTGGCAGGTCAGCCGTCGACCATGGTATGGGGAACCTCCCGCCCTCTGTTGGTGTTAATATTGACTTAATGATTAATTCTTCTATAAACAGTTGAAAATGTGAATTTGTAATTTTTATCAAAATTATCATTTATGTATAGTCTAAATAAAAGATTTTTATAGCATAGGTAAATAAGAAGAATAAAAATTACAAGCTAAAAGTGTTTACTAATCTTTTATTCATATATTTAACAAATAACAATTGTTTCACAACTATTAATTTATTATCAATTATATTCAATAACCATTACACACACATTGCATAAATCCAATGTTATTATCAGTATCTACTAGTTTATTTTCAAAATAAGATGTTGATACTTTCCCAAAGTGGTATGAATGCAAATTTCTGTCTCAGCAAGCCTTGGGTGAACTGCTGCACTGCAATCTGAAAAAATGTAGTCAGTTAAATTTGTAAGATTGGTGGAGAATTAATTGAGAAATGAGTGTTTCATAAGCAATTTAAAATATGAATTTATAACACGAGTCAAAATTGTCATTTAAAAGCATGTTTATAGTGTTTATGAAGTATCAGCATCAATGAATTACATGGAAGTTAATAAAGTTAAATAAGAATCATTTACATAATTTAATGGGGTTGGTTTCATGTCAATTAATTGAGAATTGAGTGTTTCATAAGCCATAAAAAATTTGAATTTTTAATATACTCCAAAATTATCATATAAAAACAAGTTTTATAGAGTTTATGAAACATTGGCTTAAATGTAATGTATGAAAGTAATAAATGCTAAATAAGAAACATATTCTCTTTCTAGTGGTGAAGGTTTCAAGGTACTAACATGAGAATTGAGTATTTTATAAGCAATTAATAAAATTAATTTTTAATATACTCCAAAATTATCATATAAAAACAAGTTTTATAGAGTTTATGAAACATTGGCTTAAATGTAATGTATGAAAGTAATTAATGCTAAATAAGAAACATATTCTCTTTCTAGTGGTGAAGGTTTCAAGGTACTAACATGAGAATTGAGTATTTTATAAGCAATTAACAAAATGAATTTGTAAAATATGTCAAATTTACCATATAAAAACATGTTTTATAGAGTTTATGAAGTATTGGCTTAAATGTAATGTATGAAAGTAATTAATGCTAAATAAGAAACATATTCTCTTTCTAGTGGTCAAGGTTTCAAGATACTAACATGAGAATTGAGTATTTTATAAGCAATTAAAAAATTTGAATTTTTAATATACTCCAAATTTACCATATAAAAACATGTTTTATAGTGTTTATGAAGTATTGGCTTAAATGTAATGTATGAAAGTAATTAATGCTAAATAAGAAACATATTCTCTTTCTAGTGGTCAAGGTTTCAAGATACTAACATGAGAATTGAGTATTTTATAAGCAATTAAGAAAATGAATTTGTAAAATACGCCAAATTTACCATATAAAAACATGTTTTATAGTGTTTATGAAGTATCAGCATCAACAAAAATACATGCAAGTTAATAATGCTAAATAAGAATCATTTACTTAATTCATTGGTCTTGGTTTCATGATACTAATTTTTTGTTTCACTAGTATTCATTTGCTATCAGTTATATTCAATAACCATTACACACACATTGCATAAATCCAATATTATTATCAATATCTTCTAGTTTATTTTCAAAATAAGATGTTGATACTTTCCCAAAGTGGTATGAATGCAAATTCCTGTCTCAGCAAGCCTTGAATGAACTGCTGCACTGCAATCTGAAAAAAATGTAGTCAGTTAAATATGTAAAATTAGTGGAGAATTAATTGAGAATTGAGTGTTTCATAAGCAGTTTAAAATATGAATTTATAACACGAGTCAAAATTGTCATTTAAAAGCATGTTTATAGTGTTTATGAAGTATCAGCATCAATGAAATACATGGAATTAATAATGCTTAATAAGAATCATTTACCTAATTCATTGGTCTTGGTTTCATGATATTTACTTTTTGTTTCACTAATATTAATTTGCTATCAATTACATACGGTTATTATTACACGTACCTTGCAAAAGACCATTATTGTTATTATAAGTATCTTCTAGTTTATTTTCAAAATAAGATGTTGATATTTTCCAAAGTGGTATAAATGCAAATTCCCGTCTCAGCAAGCCTTGATTGAACTGCTGCACTGCAATCTGAAAAAAATGTAGTCAGTTAAATATGTAAAATTAGTGGAGAATTAATTGAGAATTGAGTGTTTCATAAGCAGTTTAAAATATGAATTTATAACACGAGTCGAAATTGTCATTTAAAAGCATGTTTATAGTGTTTATGAAGTATCAGCATCAATGAATTACATGGAAGTTAATAATGCTAAAAAAGAATCATTTACTTAATCCAATTGTCACTACTACACACCATAAGGAGAACGAAAATAATTCTATAACAACTAGTGCGTGGACAACACTGGATAATTTAGAAATTGAAACAATCAAAACAAAATCTAACAGACAACCTTCATTTTTAATACAAAATAATTGAAAACTATTTACAGTTGAAACTTTAACACAAGTACGAATGTAAAACTGTAAAAAGATACGAAATTTAAGCATAAACAGATGATAACAAATAATAATTATGATAAGCCATAAAAGATTGTAGAAATTAACAGAATGTTTTGTACTTTTAAACAAAGAATACACTTGTACAATAACTGAAAAATACCCCTTTTCCATATGAATTTGATGATAATTTTTCAATGATAAATTTAAATAATTTTCTTAATGCATTGGTCGAGGATCAGGACACTGACTTGTGTTTACTTCGGGCGTAAAATATGAACATTTCGTTGATATTATAAATATTCTTTCGTAAATGTACAAGACATTCGGTCAAAAGCCTAATAAATATACCGCCCCACTCCGGAGAACAGTGGAACGGTGAACGGCACACAACCAACTAGATTCTTCCTGTGGCAGGTCAGCCGTCGACCATGGTATGGGGAACCTCCCGCCCTCTGTTGGTGTTAATATTGACTTAATGATTAATTCTTCTATAAACAGTTGAAAATGTGAATTTGTAATTTTTATCAAAATTATCATTTATGTATAGTCTAAATAAAAGATTTTTATAGCATAGGTAAATAAGAAGAATAAAAATTACAAGCTAAAAGTGTTTACTAATCTTTTATTCATATATTTAACAAATAACAATTGTTTCACAACTATTAATTTATTATCAATTATATTCAATAACCATTACACACACATTGCATAAATCCAATGTTATTATCAGTATCTACTAGTTTATTTTCAAAATAAGATGTTGATACTTTCCCAAAGTGGTATGAATCCAAATTTCTGTCTCAGCAAGCCTTGGGTGAACTGCTGCACTGCAATCTGAAAAAATGTAGTCAGTTAAATTTGTAAGATTGGTGGAGAATTAATTGAGAAATGAGTGTTTCATAAGCAATTTAAAATATGAATTTATAACACGAGTCAAAATTGTCATTTAAAAGCATGTTTATAGTGTTTATGAAGTATCAGCATCAATGAATTACATGGAAGTTAATAAAGTTAAATAAGAATCATTTACATAATTTAATGGGGTTGGTTTCATGTCAATTAATTGAGAATTGAGTGTTTCATAAGCCATAAAAAATTTGAATTTTTAATATACTCCAAAATTATCATATAAAAACAAGTTTTATAGAGTTTATGAAACATTGGCTTAAATGTAATGTATGAAAGTAATAAATGCTAAATAAGAAACATATTCTCTTTCTAGTGGTGAAGGTTTCAAGGTACTAACATGAGAATTGAGTATTTTATAAGCAATTAATAAAATTAATTTTTAATATACTCCAAAATTATCATATAAAAACAAGTTTTATAGAGTTTATGAAACATTGGCTTAAATGTAATGTATGAAAGTAATTAATGCTAAATAAGAAACATATTCTCTTTCTAGTGGTGAAGGTTTCAAGGTACTAACATGAGAATTGAGTATTTTATAAGCAATTAACAAAATGAATTTGTAAAATATGTCAAATTTACCATATAAAAACATGTTTTATAGAGTTTATGAAGTATTGGCTTAAATGTAATGTATGAAAGTAATTAATGCTAAATAAGAAACATATTCTCTTTCTAGTGGTCAAGGTTTCAAGATACTAACATGAGAATTGAGTATTTTATAAGCAATTAAAAAATTTGAATTTTTAATATACTCCAAATTTACCATATAAAAACATGTTTTATAGTGTTTATGAAGTATTGGCTTAAATGTAATGTATGAAAGTAATTAATGCTAAATAAGAAACATATTCTCTTTCTAGTGGTCAAGGTTTCAAGATACTAACATGAGAATTGAGTATTTTATAAGCAATTAAGAAAATGAATTTGTAAAATACGCCAAATTTACCATATAAAAACATGTTTTATAGTGTTTATGAAGTATCAGCATCAACAAAAATACATGCAAGTTAATAATGCTAAATAAGAATCATTTACTTAATTCATTGGTCTTGGTTTCATGATACTAATTTTTTGTTTCACTAGTATTCATTTGCTATCAGTTATATTCAATAACCATTACACACACATTGCATAAATCCAATATTATTATCAATATCTTCTAGTTTATTTTCAAAATAAGATGTTGATACTTTCCCAAAGTGGTATGAATGCAAATTCCTGTCTCAGCAAGCCTTGAATGAACTGCTGCACTGCAATCTGAAAAAAATGTAGTCAGTTAAATATGTAAAATTAGTGGAGAATTAATTGAGAATTGAGTGTTTCATAAGCAGTTTAAAATATGAATTTATAACACGAGTCAAAATTGTCATTTAAAAGCATGTTTATAGTGTTTATGAAGTATCAGCATCAATGAAATACATGGAATTAATAATGCTTAATAAGAATCATTTACCTAATTCATTGGTCTTGGTTTCATGATATTTACTTTTTGTTTCACTAATATTAATTTGCTATCAATTACATACGGTTATTATTACACGTACCTTGCAAAAGACCATTATTGTTATTATAAGTATCTTCTAGTTTATTTTCAAAATAAGATGTTGATATTTTCCAAAGTGGTATAAATGCAAATTCCCGTCTCAGCAAGCCTTGATTGAACTGCTGCACTGCAATCTGAAAAAAATGTAGTCAGTTAAATATGTAAAATTAGTGGAGAATTAATTGAGAATTGAGTGTTTCATAAGCAGTTTAAAATATGAATTTATAACACGAGTCGAAATTGTCATTTAAAAGCATGTTTATAGTGTTTATGAAGTATCAGCATCAATGAATTACATGGAAGTTAATAATGCTAAAAAAGAATCATTTACTTAATCCAATTGTCACTACTACACACCATAAGGAGAACGAAAATAATTCTATAACAACTAGTGCGTGGACAACACTGGATAATTTAGAAATTGAAACAATCAAAACAAAATCTAACAGACAACCTTCATTTTTAATACAAAATAATTGAAAACTATTTACAGTTGAAACTTTAACACAAGTACGAATGTAAAACTGTAAAAAGATACGAAATTTAAGCATAAACAGATGATAACAAATAATAATTATGATAAGCCATAAAAGATTGTAGAAATTAACAGAATGTTTTGTACTTTTAAACAAAGAATACACTTGTACAATAACTGAAAAATACCCCTTTTCCATATGAATTTGATGATAATTTTTCAATGATAAATTTAAATAATTTTCTTAATGCATTGGTCGAGGATCAGGACACTGACTTGTGTTTACTTCGGGCGTAAAATATGAACATTTCGTTGATATTATAAATATTCTTTCGTAAATGTACAAGACATTCGGTCAAAAGCCTAATAAATATACCGCCCCACTCCGGAGAACAGTGGAACGGTGAACGGCACACAACCAACTAGATTCTTCCTGTGGCAGGTCAGCCGTCGACCATGGTATGGGGAACCTCCCGCCCTCTGTTGGTGTTAATATTGACTTAATGATTAATTCTTCTATAAACAGTTGAAAATGTGAATTTGTAATTTTTATCAAAATTATCATTTATGTATAGTCTAAATAAAAGATTTTTATAGCATAGGTAAATAAGAAGAATAAAAATTACAAGCTAAAAGTGTTTACTAATCTTTTATTCATATATATAACAAATAACAATTGTTTCACAAATATTAATTTATTATCAATTATATTCAATAACCATTACACACACATTGCATAAATCCAATGTTATTATCAGTATCTTCTAGTTTATTTTCAAAATAAGATGTTGATACTTTCCCAAAGTGGTATGAATCCAAATTTCTGTCTCAGCAAGCCTTGGGTGAACTGCTGCACTGCAATCTGAAAAAATGTAGTCAGTTAAATTTGTAAGATTGGTGGAGAATTAATTGAGAAATGAGTGTTTCATAAGCAATTTAAAATATGAATTTATAACACGAGTCAAAATTGTCATTTAAAAGCATGTTTATAGTGTTTATGAAGTATCAGCATCAATGAATTACATGGAAGTTAATAAAGTTAAATAAGAATCATTTACATAATTTAATGGGGTTGGTTTCATGTCAATTAATTGAGAATTGAGTGTTTCATAAGCCATAAAAAATTTGAATTTTTAATATACTCCAAAATTATCATATAAAAACAAGTTTTATAGAGTTTATGAAACATTGGCTTAAATGTAATGTATGAAAGTAATTAATGCTAAATAAGAAACATATTCTCTTTCTAGTGGTGAAGGTTTCAAGGTACTAACATGAGAATTGAGTATTTTATAAGCAATTAATAAAATTAATTTTTAATATACTCCAAAATTATCATATAAAAACAAGTTTTATAGAGTTTATGAAACATTGGCTTAAATGTAATGTATGAAAGTAATTAATGCTAAATAAGAAACATATTCTCTTTCTAGTGGTGAAGGTTTCAAGGTACTAACATGAGAATTGAGTATTTTATAAGCAATTAACAAAATGAATTTGTAAAATATGTCAAATTTACCATATAAAAACATGTTTTATAGAGTTTATGAAGTATTGGCTTAAATGTAATGTATGAAAGTAATTAATGCTAAATAAGAAACATATTCTCTTTCTAGTGGTCAAGGTTTCAAGATACTAACATGAGAATTGAGTATTTTATAAGCAATTAAAAAATTTGAATTTTTAATATACTCCAAATTTACCATATAAAAACATGTTTTATAGTGTTTATGAAGTATTGGCTTAAATGTAATGTATGAAAGTAATTAATGCTAAATAAGAAACATATTCTCTTTCTAGTGGTCAAGGTTTCAAGATACTAACATGAGAATTGAGTATTTTATAAGCAATTAAGAAAATGAATTTGTAAAATACGCCAAATTTACCATATAAAAACATGTTTTATAGTGTTTATGAAGTATCAGCATCAACAAAAATACATGCAAGTTAATAATGCTAAATAAGAATCATTTACTTAATTCATTGGTCTTGGTTTCATGATACTAATTTTTTGTTTCACTAGTATTCATTTGCTATCAGTTATATTCAATAACCATTACACACACATTGCATAAATCCAATATTATTATCAATATCTTCTAGTTTATTTTCAAAATAAGATGTTGATACTTTCCCAAAGTGGTATGAATGCAAATTCCTGTCTCAGCAAGCCTTGAATGAACTGCTGCACTGCAATCTGAAAAAAATGTAGTCAGTTAAATATGTAAAATTAGTGGAGAATTAATTGAGAATTGAGTGTTTCATAAGCAGTTTAAAATATGAATTTATAACACGAGTCAAAATTGTCATTTAAAAGCATGTTTATAGTGTTTATGAAGTATCAGCATCAATGAAATACATGGAATTAATAATGCTTAATAAGAATCATTTACCTAATTCATTGGTCTTGGTTTCATGATATTTACTTTTTGTTTCACTAATATTAATTTGCTATCAATTACATACGGTTATTATTACACGTACCTTGCAAAAGACCATTATTGTTATTATAAGTATCTTCTAGTTTATTTTCAAAATAAGATGTTGATATTTTCCAAAGTGGTATAAATGCAAATTCCCGTCTCAGCAAGCCTTGATTGAACTGCTGCACTGCAATCTGAAAAAAATGTAGTCAGTTAAATATGTAAAATTAGTGGAGAATTAATTGAGAATTGAGTGTTTCATAAGCAGTTTAAAATATGAATTTATAACACGAGTCAAAATTGTCATTTAAAAGCATGTTTATAGTGTTTATGAAGTATCAGCATCAATGAATTACATGGAAATTAATAATGCTAAAAAAGAATCATTTACTTAATCCAATTGTCACTACTACACACCATAAGGAGAACGAAAATAATTCTATAACAACTAGTGCGTGGACAACACTGGATAATTTAGAAATTGAAACAATCAAAACAAAATCTAACAGACAACCTTCATTTTTAATACAAAATAATTGAAAACTATTTACAGTTGAAACTTTAACACAAGTACGAATGTAAAACTGTAAAAAGATACGAAATTTAAGCATAAACAGATGATAACAAATAATAATTATGATAAGCCATAAAAGATTGTAGAAATTAACAGAATGTTTTGTACTTTTAAACAAAGAATACACTTGTACAATAACTGAAAAATACCCCTTTTCCATATGAATTTGATGATAATTTTTCAATGATAAATTTAAATAATTTTCTTAATGCATTGGTCGAGGATCAGGACACTGACTTGTGTTTACTTCGGGCGTAAAATATGAACATTTCGTTGATATTATAAATATTCTTTCGTAAATGTACAAGACATTCGGTCAAAAGCCTAATAAATATACCGCCCCACTCCGGAGAACAGTGGAACGGTGAACGGCACACAACCAACTAGATTCTTCCTGTGGCAGGTCAGCCGTCGACCATGGTATGGGGAACCTCCCGCCCTCTGTTGGTGTTAATATTGACTTAATGATTAATTCTTCTATAAACAGTTGAAAATGTGAATTTGTAATTTTTATCAAAATTATCATTTATGTATAGTCTAAATAAAAGATTTTTATAGCATAGGTAAATAAGAAGAATAAAAATTACAAGCTAAAAGTGTTTACTAATCTTTTATTCATATATTTAACAAATAACAATTGTTTCACAACTATTAATTTATTATCAATTATATTCAATAACCATTACACACACATTGCATAAATCCAATGTTATTATCAGTATCTACTAGTTTATTTTCAAAATAAGATGTTGATACTTTCCCAAAGTGGTATGAATCCAAATTTCTGTCTCAGCAAGCCTTGGGTGAACTGCTGCACTGCAATCTGAAAAAATGTAGTCAGTTAAATTTGTAAGATTGGTGGAGAATTAATTGAGAAATGAGTGTTTCATAAGCAATTTAAAATATGAATTTATAACACGAGTCAAAATTGTCATTTAAAAGCATGTTTATAGTGTTTATGAAGTATCAGCATCAATGAATTACATGGAAGTTAATAAAGTTAAATAAGAATCATTTACATAATTTAATGGGGTTGGTTTCATGTCAATTAATTGAGAATTGAGTGTTTCATAAGCCATAAAAAATTTGAATTTTTAATATACTCCAAAATTATCATATAAAAACAAGTTTTATAGAGTTTATGAAACATTGGCTTAAATGTAATGTATGAAAGTAATAAATGCTAAATAAGAAACATATTCTCTTTCTAGTGGTGAAGGTTTCAAGGTACTAACATGAGAATTGAGTATTTTATAAGCAATTAATAAAATTAATTTTTAATATACTCCAAAATTATCATATAAAAACAAGTTTTATAGAGTTTATGAAACATTGGCTTAAATGTAATGTATGAAAGTAATTAATGCTAAATAAGAAACATATTCTCTTTCTAGTGGTGAAGGTTTCAAGGTACTAACATGAGAATTGAGTATTTTATAAGCAATTAACAAAATGAATTTGTAAAATATGTCAAATTTACCATATAAAAACATGTTTTATAGAGTTTATGAAGTATTGGCTTAAATGTAATGTATGAAAGTAATTAATGCTAAATAAGAAACATATTCTCTTTCTAGTGGTCAAGGTTTCAAGATACTAACATGAGAATTGAGTATTTTATAAGCAATTAAAAAATTTGAATTTTTAATATACTCCAAATTTACCATATAAAAACATGTTTTATAGTGTTTATGAAGTATTGGCTTAAATGTAATGTATGAAAGTAATTAATGCTAAATAAGAAACATATTCTCTTTCTAGTGGTCAAGGTTTCAAGATACTAACATGAGAATTGAGTATTTTATAAGCAATTAAGAAAATGAATTTGTAAAATACGCCAAATTTACCATATAAAAACATGTTTTATAGTGTTTATGAAGTATCAGCATCAACAAAAATACATGCAAGTTAATAATGCTAAATAAGAATCATTTACTTAATTCATTGGTCTTGGTTTCATGATACTAATTTTTTGTTTCACTAGTATTCATTTGCTATCAGTTATATTCAATAACCATTACACACACATTGCATAAATCCAATATTATTATCAATATCTTCTAGTTTATTTTCAAAATAAGATGTTGATACTTTCCCAAAGTGGTATGAATGCAAATTCCTGTCTCAGCAAGCCTTGAATGAACTGCTGCACTGCAATCTGAAAAAAATGTAGTCAGTTAAATATGTAAAATTAGTGGAGAATTAATTGAGAATTGAGTGTTTCATAAGCAGTTTAAAATATGAATTTATAACACGAGTCAAAATTGTCATTTAAAAGCATGTTTATAGTGTTTATGAAGTATCAGCATCAATGAAATACATGGAATTAATAATGCTTAATAAGAATCATTTACCTAATTCATTGGTCTTGGTTTCATGATATTTACTTTTTGTTTCACTAATATTAATTTGCTATCAATTACATACGGTTATTATTACACGTACCTTGCAAAAGACCATTATTGTTATTATAAGTATCTTCTAGTTTATTTTCAAAATAAGATGTTGATATTTTCCAAAGTGGTATAAATGCAAATTCCCGTCTCAGCAAGCCTTGATTGAACTGCTGCACTGCAATCTGAAAAAAATGTAGTCAGTTAAATATGTAAAATTAGTGGAGAATTAATTGAGAATTGAGTGTTTCATAAGCAGTTTAAAATATGAATTTATAACACGAGTCAAAATTGTCATTTAAAAGCATGTTTATAGTGTTTATGAAGTATCAGCATCAATGAATTACATGGAAGTTAATAATGCTAAAAAAGAATCATTTACTTAATCCAATTGTCACTACTACACACCATAAGGAGAACGAAAATAATTCTATAACAACTAGTGCGTGGACAACACTGGATAATTTAGAAATTGAAACAATCAAAACAAAATCTAACAGACAACCTTCATTTTTAATACAAAATAATTGAAAACTATTTACAGTTGAAACTTTAACACAAGTACGAATGTAAAACTGTAAAAAGATACGAAATTTAAGCATAAACAGATGATAACAAATAATAATTATGATAAGCCATAAAAGATTGTAGAAATTAACAGAATGTTTTGTACTTTTAAACAAAGAATACACTTGTACAATAACTGAAAAATACCCCTTTTCCATATGAATTTGATGATAATTTTTCAATGATAAATTTAAATAATTTTCTTAATGCATTGGTCGAGGATCAGGACACTGACTTGTGTTTACTTCGGGCGTAAAATATGAACATTTCGTTGATATTATAAATATTCTTTCGTAAATGTACAAGACATTCGGTCAAAAGCCTAATAAATATACCGCCCCACTCCGGAGAACAGTGGAACGGTGAACGGCACACAACCAACTAGATTCTTCCTGTGGCAGGTCAGCCGTCGACCATGGTATGGGGAACCTCCCGCCCTCTGTTGGTGTTAATATTGACTTAATGATTAATTCTTCTATAAACAGTTGAAAATGTGAATTTGTAATTTTTATCAAAATTATCATTTATGTATAGTCTAAATAAAAGATTTTTATAGCATAGGTAAATAAGAAGAATAAAAATTACAAGCTAAAAGTGTTTACTAATCTTTTATTCATATATTTAACAAATAACAATTGTTTCACAACTATTAATTTATTATCAATTATATTCAATAACCATTACACACACATTGCATAAATCCAATGTTATTATCAGTATCTACTAGTTTATTTTCAAAATAAGATGTTGATACTTTCCCAAAGTGGTATGAATCCAAATTTCTGTCTCAGCAAGCCTTGGGTGAACTGCTGCACTGCAATCTGAAAAAATGTAGTCAGTTAAATTTGTAAGATTGGTGGAGAATTAATTGAGAAATGAGTGTTTCATAAGCAATTTAAAATATGAATTTATAACACGAGTCAAAATTGTCATTTAAAAGCATGTTTATAGTGTTTATGAAGTATCAGCATCAATGAATTACATGGAAGTTAATAAAGTTAAATAAGAATCATTTACATAATTTAATGGGGTTGGTTTCATGTCAATTAATTGAGAATTGAGTGTTTCATAAGCCATAAAAAATTTGAATTTTTAATATACTCCAAAATTATCATATAAAAACAAGTTTTATAGAGTTTATGAAACATTGGCTTAAATGTAATGTATGAAAGTAATAAATGCTAAATAAGAAACATATTCTCTTTCTAGTGGTGAAGGTTTCAAGGTACTAACATGAGAATTGAGTATTTTATAAGCAATTAATAAAATTAATTTTTAATATACTCCAAAATTATCATATAAAAACAAGTTTTATAGAGTTTATGAAACATTGGCTTAAATGTAATGTATGAAAGTAATTAATGCTAAATAAGAAACATATTCTCTTTCTAGTGGTGAAGGTTTCAAGGTACTAACATGAGAATTGAGTATTTTATAAGCAATTAACAAAATGAATTTGTAAAATATGTCAAATTTACCATATAAAAACATGTTTTATAGAGTTTATGAAGTATTGGCTTAAATGTAATGTATGAAAGTAATTAATGCTAAATAAGAAACATATTCTCTTTCTAGTGGTCAAGGTTTCAAGATACTAACATGAGAATTGAGTATTTTATAAGCAATTAAAAAATTTGAATTTTAATATACTCCAAATTTACCATATAAAAACATGTTTTATAGTGTTTATGAAGTATTGGCTTAAATGTAATGTATGAAAGTAATTAATGCTAAATAAGAAACATATTCTCTTTCTAGTGGTCAAGGTTTCAAGATACTAACATGAGAATTGAGTATTTTATAAGCAATTAAAAAATGAATTTGTAAAATACGCCAAATTTACCATATAAAAACATGTTTTATAGTGTTTATGAAGTATCAGCATCAACAAAAATACATGCAAGTTAATAATGCTAAATAAGAATCATTTACTTAATTCATTGGTCTTGGTTTCATGATACTAATTTTTTGTTTCACTAGTATTCATTTGCTATCAGTTATATTCAATAACCATTACACACACATTGCATAAATCCAATATTATTATCAATATCTTCTAGTTTATTTTCAAAATAAGATGTTGATACTTTCCCAAAGTGGTATGAATGCAAATTCCTGTCTCAGCAAGCCTTGAATGAACTGCTGCACTGCAATCTGAAAAAAATGTAGTCAGTTAAATATGTAAAATTAGTGGAGAATTAATTGAGAATTGAGTGTTTCATAAGCAGTTTAAAATATGAATTTATAACACGAGTCAAAATTGTCATTTAAAAGCATGTTTATAGTGTTTATGAAGTATCAGCATCAATGAAATACATGGAATTAATAATGCTTAATAAGAATCATTTACCTAATTCATTGGTCTTGGTTTCATGATATTTACTTTTTGTTTCACTAATATTAATTTGCTATCAATTACATACGGTTATTATTACACGTACCTTGCAAAAGACCATTATTGTTATTATAAGTATCTTCTAGTTTATTTTCAAAATAAGATGTTGATATTTTCCAAAGTGGTATAAATGCAAATTCCCGTCTCAGCAAGCCTTGATTGAACTGCTGCACTGCAATCTGAAAAAAATGTAGTCAGTTAAATATGTAAAATTAGTGGAGAATTAATTGAGAATTGAGTGTTTCATAAGCAGTTTAAAATATGAATTTATAACACGAGTCAAAATTGTCATTTAAAAGCATGTTTATAGTGTTTATGAAGTATCAGCATCAATGAATTACATGGAAATTAATAATGCTAAAAAAGAATCATTTACTTAATCCAATTGTCACTACTACACACCATAAGGAGAACGAAAATAATTCTATAACAACTAGTGCGTGGACAACACTGGATAATTTAGAAATTGAAACAATCAAAACAAAATCTAACAGACAACCTTCATTTTTAATACAAAATAATTGAAAACTATTTACAGTTGAAACTTTAACACAAGTACGAATGTAAAACTGTAAAAAGATACGAAATTTAAGCATAAACAGATGATAACAAATAATAATTATGATAAGCCATAAAAGATTGTAGAAATTAACAGAATGTTTTGTACTTTTAAACAAAGAATACACTTGTACAATAACTGAAAAATACCCCTTTTCCATATGAATTTGATGATAATTTTTCAATGATAAATTTAAATAATTTTCTTAATGCATTGGTCGAGGATCAGGACACTGACTTGTGTTTACTTCGGGCGTAAAATATGAACATTTCGTTGATATTATAAATATTCTTTCGTAAATGTACAAGACATTCGGTCAAAAGCCTAATAAATATACCGCCCCACTCCGGAGAACAGTGGAACGGTGAACGGCACACAACCAACTAGATTCTTCCTGTGGCAGGTCAGCCGTCGACCATGGTATGGGGAACCTCCCGCCCTCTGTTGGTGTTAATATTGACTTAATGATTAATTCTTCTATAAACAGTTGAAAATGTGAATTTGTAATTTTTATCAAAATTATCATTTATGTATAGTCTAAATAAAAGATTTTTATAGCATAGGTAAATAAGAAGAATAAAAATTACAAGCTAAAAGTGTTTACTAATCTTTTATTCATATATTTAACAAATAACAATTGTTTCACAACTATTAATTTATTATCAATTATATTCAATAACCATTACACACACATTGCATAAATCCAATGTTATTATCAGTATCTACTAGTTTATTTTCAAAATAAGATGTTGATACTTTCCCAAAGTGGTATGAATCCAAATTTCTGTCTCAGCAAGCCTTGGGTGAACTGCTGCACTGCAATCTGAAAAAATGTAGTCAGTTAAATTTGTAAGATTGGTGGAGAATTAATTGAGAAATGAGTGTTTCATAAGCAATTTAAAATATGAATTTATAACACGAGTCAAAATTGTCATTTAAAAGCATGTTTATAGTGTTTATGAAGTATCAGCATCAATGAATTACATGGAAGTTAATAAAGTTAAATAAGAATCATTTACATAATTTAATGGGGTTGGTTTCATGTCAATTAATTGAGAATTGAGTGTTTCATAAGCCATAAAAAATTTGAATTTTTAATATACTCCAAAATTATCATATAAAAACAAGTTTTATAGAGTTTATGAAACATTGGCTTAAATGTAATGTATGAAAGTAATAAATGCTAAATAAGAAACATATTCTCTTTCTAGTGGTGAAGGTTTCAAGGTACTAACATGAGAATTGAGTATTTTATAAGCAATTAATAAAATTAATTTTTAATATACTCCAAAATTATCATATAAAAACAAGTTTTATAGAGTTTATGAAACATTGGCTTAAATGTAATGTATGAAAGTAATTAATGCTAAATAAGAAACATATTCTCTTTCTAGTGGTGAAGGTTTCAAGGTACTAACATGAGAATTGAGTATTTTATAAGCAATTAACAAAATGAATTTGTAAAATATGTCAAATTTACCATATAAAAACATGTTTTATAGAGTTTATGAAGTATTGGCTTAAATGTAATGTATGAAAGTAATTAATGCTAAATAAGAAACATATTCTCTTTCTAGTGGTCAAGGTTTCAAGATACTAACATGAGAATTGAGTATTTTATAAGCAATTAAGAAAATGAATTTGTAAAATACGCCAAATTTACCATATAAAAACATGTTTTATAGTGTTTATGAAGTATCAGCATCAACAAAAATACATGCAAGTTAATAATGCTAAATAAGAATCATTTACTTAATTCATTGGTCTTGGTTTCATGATACTAATTTTTTGTTTCACTAGTATTCATTTGCTATCAGTTATATTCAATAACCATTACACACACATTGCATAAATCCAATATTATTATCAATATCTTCTAGTTTATTTTCAAAATAAGATGTTGATACTTTCCCAAAGTGGTATGAATGCAAATTCCTGTCTCAGCAAGCCTTGAATGAACTGCTGCACTGCAATCTGAAAAAAATGTAGTCAGTTAAATATGTAAAATTAGTGGAGAATTAATTGAGAATTGAGTGTTTCATAAGCAGTTTAAAATATGAATTTATAACACGAGTCAAAATTGTCATTTAAAAGCATGTTTATAGTGTTTATGAAGTATCAGCATCAATGAAATACATGGAATTAATAATGCTTAATAAGAATCATTTACCTAATTCATTGGTCTTGGTTTCATGATATTTACTTTTTGTTTCACTAATATTAATTTGCTATCAATTACATACGGTTATTATTACACGTACCTTGCAAAAGACCATTATTGTTATTATAAGTATCTTCTAGTTTATTTTCAAAATAAGATGTTGATATTTTCCAAAGTGGTATAAATGCAAATTCCCGTCTCAGCAAGCCTTGATTGAACTGCTGCACTGCAATCTGAAAAAAATGTAGTCAGTTAAATATGTAAAATTAGTGGAGAATTAATTGAGAATTGAGTGTTTCATAAGCAGTTTAAAATATGAATTTATAACACGAGTCAAAATTGTCATTTAAAAGCATGTTTATAGTGTTTATGAAGTATCAGCATCAATGAATTACATGGAAATTAATAATGCTAAAAAAGAATCATTTACTTAATCCAATTGTCACTACTACACACCATAAGGAGAACGAAAATAATTCTATAACAACTAGTGCGTGGACAACACTGGATAATTTAGAAATTGAAACAATCAAAACAAAATCTAACAGACAACCTTCATTTTTAATACAAAATAATTGAAAACTATTTACAGTTGAAACTTTAACACAAGTACGAATGTAAAACTGTAAAAAGATACGAAATTTAAGCATAAACAGATGATAACAAATAATAATTATGATAAGCCATAAAAGATTGTAGAAATTAACAGAATGTTTTGTACTTTTAAACAAAGAATACACTTGTACAATAACTGAAAAATACCCCTTTTCCATATGAATTTGATGATAATTTTTCAATGATAAATTTAAATAATTTTCTTAATGCATTGGTCGAGGATCAGGACACTGACTTGTGTTTACTTCGGGCGTAAAATATGAACATTTCGTTGATATTATAAATATTCTTTCGTAAATGTACAAGACATTCGGTCAAAAGCCTAATAAATATACCGCCCCACTCCGGAGAACAGTGGAACGGTGAACGGCACACAACCAACTAGATTCTTCCTGTGGCAGGTCAGCCGTCGACCATGGTATGGGGAACCTCCCGCCCTCTGTTGGTGTTAATATTGACTTAATGATTAATTCTTCTATAAACAGTTGAAAATGTGAATTTGTAATTTTTATCAAAATTATCATTTATGTATAGTCTAAATAAAAGATTTTTATAGCATAGGTAAATAAGAAGAATAAAAATTACAAGCTAAAAGTGTTTACTAATCTTTTATTCATATATTTAACAAATAACAATTGTTTCACAACTATTAATTTATTATCAATTATATTCAATAACCATTACACACACATTGCATAAATCCAATGTTATTATCAGTATCTACTAGTTTATTTTCAAAATAAGATGTTGATACTTTCTCAAAGTGGTATGAATGCAAATTTCTGTCTCAGCAAGCCTTGGGTGAACTGCTGCACTGCAATCTGAAAAAATGTAGTCAGTTAAATTTGTAAGATTGGTGGAGAATTAATTGAGAAATGAGTGTTTCATAAGCAATTTAAAATATGAATTTATAACACGAGTCAAAATTGTCATTTAAAAGCATGTTTATAGTGTTTATGAAGTATCAGCATCAATGAATTACATGGAAGTTAATAAAGTTAAATAAGAATCATTTACATAATTTAATGGGGTTGGTTTCATGTCAATTAATTGAGAATTGAGTGTTTCATAAGCCATAAAAAATTTGAATTTTTAATATACTCCAAAATTATCATATAAAAACAAGTTTTATAGAGTTTATGAAACATTGGCTTAAATGTAATGTATGAAAGTAATTAATGCTAAATAAGAAACATATTCTCTTTCTAGTGGTGAAGGTTTCAAGGTACTAACATGAGAATTGAGTATTTTATAAGCAATTAAAAAATTAATTTTTAATATACTCCAAAATTATCATATAAAAACAAGTTTTATAGAGTTTATGAAACATTGGCTTAAATGTAATGTATGAAAGTAATTAATGCTAAATAAGAAACATATTCTCTTTCTAGTGGTGAAGGTTTCAAGGTACTAACATGAGAATTGAGTATTTTATAAGCAATTAACAAAATGAATTTGTAAAATATGTCAAATTTACCATATAAAAACATGTTTTATAGAGTTTATGAAGTATTGGCTTAAATGTAATGTATGAAAGTAATTAATGCTAAATAAGAAACATATTCTCTTTCTAGTGGTCAAGGTTTCAAGATACTAACATGAGAATTGAGTATTTTATAAGCAATTAAGAAAATGAATTTGTAAAATACGCCAAATTTACCATATAAAAACATGTTTTATAGTGTTTATGAAGTATCAGCATCAACAAAAATACATGCAAGTTAATAATGCTAAATAAGAATCATTTACTTAATTCATTGGTCTTGGTTTCATGATACTAATTTTTTGTTTCACTAGTATTCATTTGCTATCAGTTATATTCAATAACCATTACACACACATTGCATAAATCCAATATTATTATCAATATCTTCTAGTTTATTTTCAAAATAAGATGTTGATACTTTCCCAAAGTGGTATGAATGCAAATTCCTGTCTCAGCAAGCCTTGAATGAACTGCTGCACTGCAATCTGAAAAAAATGTAGTCAGTTAAATATGTAAAATTAGTGGAGAATTAATTGAGAATTGAGTGTTTCATAAGCAGTTTAAAATATGAATTTATAACACGAGTCAAAATTGTCATTTAAAAGCATGTTTATAGTGTTTATGAAGTATCAGCATCAATGAAATACATGGAATTAATAATGCTTAATAAGAATCATTTACCTAATTCATTGGTCTTGGTTTCATGATATTTACTTTTTGTTTCACTAATATTAATTTGCTATCAATTACATACGGTTATTATTACACGTACCTTGCAAAAGACCATTATTGTTATTATAAGTATCTTCTAGTTTATTTTCAAAATAAGATGTTGATATTTTCCAAAGTGGTATAAATGCAAATTCCCGTCTCAGCAAGCCTTGATTGAACTGCTGCACTGCAATCTGAAAAAAATGTAGTCAGTTAAATATGTAAAATTAGTGGAGAATTAATTGAGAATTGAGTGTTTCATAAGCAGTTTAAAATATGAATTTATAACACGAGTCAAAATTGTCATTTAAAAGCATGTTTATAGTGTTTATGAAGTATCAGCATCAATGAATTACATGGAAATTAATAATGCTAAAAAAGAATCATTTACTTAATCCAATTGTCACTACTACACACCATAAGGAGAACGAAAATAATTCTATAACAACTAGTGCGTGGACAACACTGGATAATTTAGAAATTGAAACAATCAAAACAAAATCTAACAGACAACCTTCATTTTTAATACAAAATAATTGAAAACTATTTACAGTTGAAACTTTAACACAAGTACGAATGTAAAACTGTAAAAAGATACGAAATTTAAGCATAAACAGATGATAACAAATAATAATTATGATAAGCCATAAAAGATTGTAGAAATTAACAGAATGTTTTGTACTTTTAAACAAAGAATACACTTGTACAATAACTGAAAAATACCCCTTTTCCATATGAATTTGATGATAATTTTTCAATGATAAATTTAAATAATTTTCTTAATGCATTGGTCGAGGATCAGGACACTGACTTGTGTTTACTTCGGGCGTAAAATATGAACATTTCGTTGATATTATAAATATTCTTTCGTAAATGTACAAGACATTCGGTCAAAAGCCTAATAAATATACCGCCCCACTCCGGAGAACAGTGGAACGGTGAACGGCACACAACCAACTAGATTCTTCCTGTGGCAGGTCAGCCGTCGACCATGGTATGGGGAACCTCCCGCCCTCTGTTGGTGTTAATATTGACTTAATGATTAATTCTTCTATAAACAGTTGAAAATGTGAATTTGTAATTTTTATCAAAATTATCATTTATGTATAGTCTAAATAAAAGATTTTTATAGCATAGGTAAATAAGAAGAATAAAAATTACAAGCTAAAAGTGTTTACTAATCTTTTATTCATATATTTAACAAATAACAATTGTTTCACAACTATTAATTTATTATCAATTATATTCAATAACCATTACACACACATTGCATAAATCCAATGTTATTATCAGTATCTACTAGTTTATTTTCAAAATAAGATGTTGATACTTTCCCAAAGTGGTATGAATGCAAATTTCTGTCTCAGCAAGCCTTGGGTGAACTGCTGCACTGCAATCTGAAAAAATGTAGTCAGTTAAATTTGTAAGATTGGTGGAGAATTAATTGAGAATGAGTGTTTCATAAGCAATTTAAAATATGAATTTATAACACGAGTCAAAATTGTCATTTAAAAGCATGTTTATAGTGTTTATGAAGTATCAGCATCAATGAATTACATGGAAGTTAATAAAGTTAAATAAGAATCATTTACATAATTTAATGGGGTTGGTTTCATGTCAATTAATTGAGAATTGAGTGTTTCATAAGCCATAAAAAATTTGAATTTTTAATATACTCCAAAATTATCATATAAAAACAAGTTTTATAGAGTTTATGAAACATTGGCATTAATGAAATGTATAATGGTTATTAATGCTAAATAAGAAACAAATTCTCTTTCTAGTGGTGAAGGTTTCAAGATACTAACATGAGAATTGAGTATTTTATAAGCAATTAAAAAATGAATATGTAAAATACACCAAATTTACCATATAAAAACATGTTATTAAAAATTTGAATTTTTAATATACTCCAAATTTACCATATAAAACATGTTTTATAGTGTTTATGAAGTATTGGCTTAAATGTAATGTATGAAAGTAATTAATGCTAAATAAGAAACATATTCTCTTTCTAGTGGTCAAGGTTTCAAGATACTAACATGAGAATTGAGTATTTTATAAGCAATTAAAAAATGAATTTGTAAAATACGCCAAATTTACCATATAAAAACATGTTTTATAGTGTTTATGAAGTATCAGCATCAACAAAAATACATGCAAGTTAATAATGCTAAATAAGAATCATTTACTTAATTCATTGGTCTTGGTTTCATGATACTAATTTTTTGTTTCACTAGTATTCATTTGCTATCAGTTATATTCAATAACCATTACACACACATTGCATAAATCCAATATTATTATCAATATCTTCTAGTTTATTTTCAAAATAAGATGTTGATACTTTCCCAAAGTGGTATGAATGCAAATTCCTGTCTCAGCAAGCCTTGAATGAACTGCTGCACTGCAATCTGAAAAAAATGTAGTCAGTTAAATATGTAAAATTAGTGGAGAATTAATTGAGAATTGAGTGTTTCATAAGCAGTTTAAAATATGAATTTATAACACGAGTCAAAATTGTCATTTAAAAGCATGTTTATAGTGTTTATGAAGTATCAGCATCAATGAAATACATGGAATTAATAATGCTTAATAAGAATCATTTACCTAATTCATTGGTCTTGGTTTCATGATATTTACTTTTTGTTTCACTAATATTAATTTGCTATCAATTACATACGGTTATTATTACACGTACCTTGCAAAAGACCATTATTGTTATTATAAGTATCTTCTAGTTTATTTTCAAAATAAGATGTTGATATTTTCCAAAGTGGTATAAATGCAAATTCCCGTCTCAGCAAGCCTTGATTGAACTGCTGCACTGCAATCTGAAAAAAATGTAGTCAGTTAAATATGTAAAATTAGTGGAGAATTAATTGAGAATTGAGTGTTTCATAAGCAGTTTAAAATATGAATTTATAACACGAGTCAAAATTGTCATTTAAAAGCATGTTTATAGTGTTTATGAAGTATCAGCATCAATGAATTACATGGAAGTTAATAATGCTAAAAAAGAATCATTTACTTAATCCAATTGTCACTACTACACACCATAAGGAGAACGAAAATAATTCTATAACAACTAGTGCGTGGACAACACTGGATAATTTAGAAATTGAAACAATCAAAACAAAATCTAACAGACAACCTTCATTTTTAATACAAAATAATTGAAAACTATTTACAGTTGAAACTTTAACACAAGTACGAATGTAAAACTGTAAAAAGATACGAAATTTAAGCATAAACAGATGATAACAAATAATAATTATGATAAGCCATAAAAGATTGTACAAATTAACAGAATGTTTTGTACTTTAAAAGAAAGAATACACTTGTACAATAACTGAAAAATACCCCTTTTCCATATGAATTTGATGATAATTTTTCAATGATAAATTTAAATAATTTTCTTAATGCATTGGTCGAGGATCAGGACACTGACTTGTGTTTACTTCGGGCGTAAAATATGAACATTTCGTTGATATTATAAATATTCTTTCGTAAATGTACAAGACATTCGGTCAAAAGCCTAATAAATATACCGCCCCACTCCGGAGAACAGTGGAACGGTGAACGGCACACAACCAACTAGATTCTTCCTGTGGCAGGTCAGCCGTCGACCATGGTATGGGGAACCTCCCGCCCTCTGTTGGTGTTAATATTGACTTAATGATTAATTCTTCAATAAACAGTTGAAAATGTGAATTTGTAATTTTTATCAAAATTATCATTTATGTATAGTCTAAATAAAAGATTTTTATAGCATAGGTAAATAAGAAGAATAAAAATTACAAGCTAAAAGTGTTTACTAATCTTTTATTCATATATATAACAAATAACAATTGTTTCACAAATATTAATTTATTATCAATTATATTCAATAACCATTACACACACATTGCATAAATCCAATATTATTATCAGTATCTTCTAGTTTATTTTCAAAATAAGATGTTGATACTTTCCCAAAGTGGTATGAATGCAAATTTCTGTCTCAGCAAGCCTTGGGTGAACTGCTGCACTGCAATCTGAAAAAATGTAGTCAGTTAAATTTGTAAGATTGGTGGAGAATTAATTGAGAATTGAGTGTTTCATAAGCAGTTTAAAATATGAATTTATAACACGAGTCAAAATTGTCATTTAAAAGCATGTTTATAGTGTTTATGAAGTATCAGCATCAATGAATTACATGGAAGTTAATAAAGTTAAATAAGAATCATTTACATAATTTAATGGTGTTGGTTTCATGAATTAATTGAGAATTGAGTGTTTCATAAGCCATAAAAAATTTGAATTTTTAATATACTCCAAATTATCATATAAAAACAAGTTTTATAGAGTTTATGAAACATTGGATTAAATGAAATGTATAAGTAATTAATGCTAAATAAGAAACATATTCTCTTTCTAGTGGTGAAGGTTTCAAGATACTAACATGAGAATTGAGTATTTTATAAGCAATTAAAAAAATGAATATGTAAAATACGCCAAATTTACATTATAAAAACATGTTTTATAGTGTTTATGGAGTATTGGATTAAATGAAATGTATGAAAGTAATTAATGCTAAATAAGAAACATATTCTCTTTCTAGTGGTCAAGGTTTCAAGATACTAACATGAGAATTGAGTATTTTATAAGCAATTAAAAAAATGAATATGTAAAATACGCCAAATTTACCATATAAAAACATGTTTTATAGTGTTTATGAAGTATTGGATTAAATGAAATGGATGAAAGTAATTAATGCTAAATAAGAAACATATTCTCTTTCTAGTGGTCAAGGTTTCAAGATACTAACATGAGAATTGAGTATTTTATAAGCAATTAAAAAAATGAATATGTAAAATACGCCAAATTTACCATATAAAAACATGTTTTATAGTGTTTATGAAGTATTGGATTAAATGAAATGTATAGAAGTAATTAATGCTAAATAAGAAACATATTCTCTTTCTAGTGGTCAAGGTATCAAGATACTAACATGAGAATTGAGTATTTTATAAGCAATTAACAAAATGAATTTGTATAGAGTTTATGAAGTATTGGCTTAAATGTAATGTATGAAAGTAATTAATGCTAAATAAGAAACATATTCTCTTTCTAGTGGTGAAGGTTTCAAGGTACTAACATGAGAATTGAGTATTTTATAAGCAATTAAAAAAATTAATTTTTAATATACTCCAAAATTATCATATAAAAACAAGTTTTATAGAGTTTATGAAACATTGGCATTAATGAAATGTATAATGGTTATTAATGCTAAATAAGAAACAAATTCTCTTTCTAGTGGTGAAGGTTTCAAGATACTAACATGAGAATTGAGTATTTTATAAGCAATTAACAAAATGAATTTGTAAAATACGTCAAATTTACCATATAAAAATATGTTTTATAGAGTTTATGAAGTATTGGCTTAAATGTAATGTATGAAAGTAATTAATGCTAAATAAGAAACATATTCTCTTTCTAGTGGTCAAGGTTTCAAGATACTAACATGAGAATTGAGTATTTTATAAGCAATTAAGAAAATGAATTTGTAAAATACGCCAAATTTACCATATAAAAACATGTTTTATAGTGTTTATGAAGTATCAGCATCAACAAAAATACATGCAAGTTAATAATGCTAAATAAGAATCATTTACTTAATTCATTGGTCTTGGTTTCATGATACTAATTTTTTGTTTCACTAGTATTCATTTGCTATCAGTTATATTCAATAACCATTACACACACATTGCATAAATCCAATATTATTATCAATATCTTCTAGTTTATTTTCAAAATAAGATGTTGATACTTTCCCAAAGTGGTATGAATGCAAATTCCTGTCTCAGCAAGCCTTGAATGAACTGCTGCACTGCAATCTGAAAAAAATGTAGTCAGTTAAATATGTAAAATTAGTGGAGAATTAATTGAGAATTGAGTGTTTCATAAGCAGTTTAAAATATGAATTTATAACACGAGTCAAAATTGTCATTTAAAAGCATGTTTATAGTGTTTATGAAGTATCAGCATCAATGAAATACATGGAATTAATAATGCTTAATAAGAATCATTTACCTAATTCATTGGTCTTGGTTTCATGATATTTACTTTTTGTTTCACTAATATTAATTTGCTATCAATTACATACGGTTATTATTACACGTACCTTGCAAAAGACCATTATTGTTATTATAAGTATCTTCTAGTTTATTTTCAAAATAAGATGTTGATATTTTCCAAAGTGGTATAAATGCAAATTCCCGTCTCAGCAAGCCTTGATTGAACTGCTGCACTGCAATCTGAAAAAAATGTAGTCAGTTAAATATGTAAAATTAGTGGAGAATTAATTGAGAATTGAGTGTTTCATAAGCAGTTTAAAATATGAATTTATAACACGAGTCAAAATTGTCATTTAAAAGCATGTTTATAGTGTTTATGAAGTATCAGCATCAATGAATTACATGGAAGTTAATAATGCTAAAAAGAATCATTTACTTAATCCAATTGTCACTACTACACACCATAAGGAGAACGAAAATAATTCTATAACAACTAGTGCGTGGACAACACTGGATAATTTAGAAATTGAAACAATCAAAACAAAATCTAACAGACAACCTTCATTTTTAATACAAAATAATTGAAAACTATTTACAGTTGAAACTTTAACACAAGTACGAATGTAAAACTGTAAAAAGATACGAAATTTAAGCATAAACAGATGATAACAAATAATAATTATGATAAGCCATAAAAGATTGTAGAAATTAACAGAATGTTTTGTACTTTTAAACAAAGAATACACTTGTACAATAACTGAAAAATACCCCTTTTCCATATGAATTTGATGATAATTTTTCAATGATAAATTTAAATAATTTTCTTAATGCATTGGTCGAGGATCAGGACACTGACTTGTGTTTACATCGGGCGTAAAATATGAACATTTCGTTGATATTATAAATATTCTTTCGTAAATGTACAAGACATTCGGTCAAAAGCCTAATGAATATACCGCCCCACTCCGGAGAACAGTGGAACGGTGAACGGCACACAACCAACTAGATTCTTCCTGTGGCAGGTCAGCCGTCGACCATGGTATGGGGAACCTCCCGCCCTCTGTTGGTGTTAATATTGACTTAATGATTAATTCTTCTATAAACAGTTGAAATGTGAATTTGTAATTTTTATCAAAATTATCATTTATGTATAGTCTAAATAAAAGATTTTTATAGCATAGGTAAATAAGAAGAATAAAAATTACAAGCTAAAAGTGTTTACTAATCTTTTATTCATATATATAACAAATAACAATTGTTTCAAAACTATTAATTTATTATCAATTATATTCAATAACCATTACACACACATTGCATAAATCCAATATTATTATCAGTATCTTCTAGTTTATTTTCAAAATAAGATGTTGATACTTTCCCAAAGTGGTATGAATGCAAATTTCTGTCTCAGCAAGCCTTGGGTGAACTGCTGCACTGCAATCTGAAAAAAATGTAGTCAGTTAAATATGTAAAATTAGTGGAGAATTAATTGAGAATTGAGTGTTTCATAAGCAGTTTAAAATATGAATTTATAACACGAGTCAAAATTGTCATTTAAAAGCATGTTTATAGTGTTTATGAAGTATCAGCATCAATGAATTACATGGAAGTTAATAAAGTTAAATAAGAATCATTTACATAATTTAATGGGGTTGGTTTCATGTCAATTAATTGAGAATTGAGTGTTTCATAAGCCATAAAAAATTTGAATTTTTAATATACTCCAAAATTATCATATAAAAACAAGTTTTATAGAGTTTATGAAACATTGGCATTAATGAAATGTATAATGGTTATTAATGCTAAATAAGAAACAAATTCTCTTTCTAGTGGTGAAGGTTTCAAGATACTAACATGAGAATTGAGTATTTTATAAGCAATTAAAAAAATGAATATGTAAAATACACCAAATTTACCATATAAAAACATGTTTTATAGTGTTTATGAAGTATTGGATTAAATGAAATGTATGAAAGTAATTAATGCTAAATAAGAAACATATTCTCTTTCTAGTGGTCAAGGTTTCAAGATACTAACATGAGAATTGAGTATTTCATAAGCAATTTAAAATATGAATTTATAACACGAGTCAAAATTGTCATTTAAAAGCATGTTTTATAGTGTTTATGAAGTATCAGCATCAACAAAAATACATGCAAGTTAATAATGCTAAATAAGAATCATTTACTTAATTCATTGGTCTTGGTTTCATGATACTAATTTTTTGTTTCACTAGTATTCATTTGCTATCAGTTATATTCAATAACCATTACACACACATTGCATAAATCCAATATTATTATCAATATCTTCTAGTTTATTTTCAAAATAAGATGTTGATACTTTCCCAAAGTGGTATGAATGCAAATTTCTGTCTCAGCAAGCCTTGAATGAACTGCTGCACTGCAATCTGAAAAAAATGTAGTCAGTTAAATATGTAAAATTAGTGGAGAATTAATTGAGAATTGAGTGTTTCATAAGCAGTTTAAAATATGAATTTATAACACGAGTCGAAATTGTCATTTAAAAGCATGTTTATAGTGTTTATGAAGTATCAGCATCAATGAATTACATGGAAGTTAATAATGCTAAAAAAGAATCATTTACTTAATCCAATTGTCACTACTACACACCATAAGGAGAACGAAAATAATTCTATAACAACTAGTGCGTGGACAACACTGGATAATTTAGAAATTGAAACAATCAAAACAAAAACTAACAGACAACCTTCATTTTTAATACAAAATAATTGAAAACTATTTACAGTTGAAACTTTAACACAAGTACGAATGTAAAACTGTAAAAAGATACGAAATTTAAGCATAAACAGATGATAACAAATAATAATTATGATAAGCCATAAAAGATTGTACAAATTAACAGAATGTTTTGTACTTTAAAAGAAAGAATACACTTGTACAATAACTGAAAAATACCCCTTTTCCATATGAATTTGATGATAATTTTCAATGATAAATTTAAATAATTTTCTTAATGCATTGGTCGAGGATCAGGACACTGACTTGTGTTTACTTCGGGCGTAAAATATGAACATTTCGTTGATATTATAAATATTCTTTCGTAAATGTACAAGACATTCGGTCAAAGCCTAATAATATACCGCCCCACTCCGGAGAACAGTGGAACGGTGAACGGCACACAACCAACTAGATTCTTCCTGTGGCAGGTCAGCCGTCGACCATGGTATGGGGAACCTCCCGCCCTCTGTTGGTGTTAATATTGACTTAATGATTAATCTTCAATAAACAGTTGAAAATGTGAATTTGTAATTTTATCAAAATTATCATTTATGTATAGTCTAAATAAAAGATTTTATAGCATAGGTAAATAAGAAGAATAAAAATTACAAGCTAAAAGTGTTTACTAATCTTTTATTCATATATATAACAAATAACAATTGTTTCACAAATATTAATTTATTATCAATTATATTCAATAACCATTACACACACATTGCATAAATCCAATGTTATTATCAGTATCTTCTAGTTTATTTTCAAAATAAGATGTTGATACTTTCCCAAAGTGGTATGAATCCAAATTTCTGTCTCAGCAAGCCTTGGGTGAACTGCTGCACTGCAATCTGAAAAAATGTAGTCAGTTAAATTTGTAAGATTGGTGGAGAATTAATTGAGAAATGAGTGTTTCATAAGCAATTTAAAATATGAATTTATAACACGAGTCAAAATTGTCATTTAAAAGCATGTTTATAGTGTTTATGAAGTATCAGCATCAATGAATTACATGGAAGTTAATAAAGTTAAATAAGAATCATTTACATAATTTAATGGTGTTAGTTTCATGTCAATTAATTGAGAATTGAGTGTTTCATAAGCCATAAAAAATTTGAATTTTTAATATACTCCAAAATTATCATATAAAAACAAGTTTTATAGAGTTTATGAAACATTGGCTTAAATGTAATGTATGAAAGTAATTAATGCTAAATAAGAAACATATTCTCTTTCTAGTGGTGAAGGTTTCAAGGTACTAACATGAGAATTGAGTATTTTATAAGCAATTAAAAAAATGAATTTTAAAATACTCCAAATTTATCATATAAAAACATGTTTTATAGAGTTTATGAAACATTGGCATTAAATGAAATGTATGAAAGTAATTAATGCTAAATAAGAAACATATTCTCTTTCTAGTGGTGAAGGTTTCAAGATACTAACATGAGAATTGAGTATTTTATAAGCAATTAAAAAAATGAATTTGTAAAATACTCCAAATTTACCATATAAAAACATGTTTTATAGTGTTTATGAAGTATTGGATTAAATGAAATGTATGAAAGTAATTAATGCTAAATAAGAAACATATTCTCTTTCTAGTGGTCAAGGTTTCAAGATACTAACATGAGAATTGAGTATTTTATAAGCAATTAAAAAAATGAATATGTAAAATACGCCAAATTTACCATATAAAAACATGTTTTATAGTGTTTATGAAGTATTGGATTAAATGAAATGTATAGAAGTAATTAATGCTAAATAAGAAACATATTCTCTTTCTAGTGGTCAAGGTATCAAGATACTAACATGAGAATTGAGTATTTTATAAGCAATTAACAAAATGAATTTGTAAAATACGTCAAATTTACCATATAAAAATATGTTTTATAGAGTTTATGAAGTATTGGCTTAAATGTAATGTATGAAAGTAATTAATGCTAAATAAGAAACATATTCTCTTTCTAGTGGTGAAGGTTTCAAGGTACTAACATGAGAATTGAGTATTTTATAAGCAATTAAAAAAATTAATTTTTAATATACTCCAAAATTATCATATAAAAACAAGTTTTATAGAGTTTATGAAACATTGGCATTAATGAAATGTATAATGGTTATTAATGCTAAATAAGAAACAAATTCTCTTTCTAGTGGTGAAGGTTTCAAGATACTAACATGAGAATTGAGTATTTTATAAGCAATTAACAAAATGAATTTGTAAAATACGTCAAATTTACCATATAAAAATATGTTTTATAGAGTTTATGAAGTATTGGCTTAAATGTAATGTATGAAAGTAATTAATGCTAAATAAGAAACATATTCTCTTTCTAGTGGTCAAGGTTTCAAGATACTAACATGAGAATTGAGTATTTTATAAGCAATTAAGAAAATGAATTTGTAAAATACGCCAAATTTACCATATAAAAACATGTTTTATAGTGTTTATGAAGTATCAGCATCAACAAAAATACATGCAAGTTAATAATGCTAAATAAGAATCATTTACTTAATTCATTGGTCTTGGTTTCATGATACTAATTTTTTGTTTCACTAGTATTCATTTGCTATCAGTTATATTCAATAACCATTACACACACATTGCATAAATCCAATATTATTATCAATATCTTCTAGTTTATTTTCAAAATAAGATGTTGATACTTTCCCAAAGTGGTATGAATGCAAATTCCTGTCTCAGCAAGCCTTGAATGAACTGCTGCACTGCAATCTGAAAAAAATGTAGTCAGTTAAATATGTAAAATTAGTGGAGAATTAATTGAGAATTGAGTGTTTCATAAGCAGTTTAAAATATGAATTTATAACACGAGTCAAAATTGTCATTTAAAAGCATGTTTATAGTGTTTATGAAGTATCAGCATCAATGAAATACATGGAATTAATAATGCTTAATAAGAATCATTTACCTAATTCATTGGTCTTGGTTTCATGATATTTACTTTTTGTTTCACTAATATTAATTTGCTATCAATTACATACGGTTATTATTACACGTACCTTGCAAAAGACCATTATTGTTATTATAAGTATCTTCTAGTTTATTTTCAAAATAAGATGTTGATATTTTCCAAAGTGGTATAAATGCAAATTCCCGTCTCAGCAAGCCTTGATTGAACTGCTGCACTGCAATCTGAAAAAAATGTAGTCAGTTAAATATGTAAAATTAGTGGAGAATTAATTGAGAATTGAGTGTTTCATAAGCAGTTTAAAATATGAATTTATAACACGAGTCAAAATTGTCATTTAAAAGCATGTTTATAGTGTTTATGAAGTATCAGCATCAATGAATTACATGGAAGTTAATAATGCTAAAAAAGAATCATTTACTTAATCCAATTGTCACTACTACACACCATAAGGAGAACGAAAATAATTCTATAACAACTAGTGCGTGGACAACACTGGATAATTTAGAAATTGAAACAATCAAAACAAAATCTAACAGACAACCTTCATTTTTAATACAAAATAATTGAAAACTATTTACAGTTGAAACTTTAACACAAGTACGAATGTAAAACTGTAAAAAGATACGAAATTTAAGCATAAACAGATGATAACAAATAATAATTATGATAAGCCATAAAAGATTGTAGAAATTAACAGAATGTTTTGTACTTTTAAACAAAGAATACACTTGTACAATAACTGAAAAATACCCCTTTTCCATATGAATTTGATGATAATTTTTCAATGATAAATTTAAATAATTTTCTTAATGCATTGGTCGAGGATCAGGACACTGACTTGTGTTAACTTCGGGCGTAAAATATGAACATTTCGTTGATATTATAAATATTCTTTCGTAAATGTACAAGACATTCGGTCAAAAGCCTAATAAATATACCGCCCCACTCCGGAGAGCAGTGGAACGGTGAACGGCACACAACCAACTAGATTCTTCCTGTGGCAGGTCAGCCGTCGACCATGGTATGGGGAACCTCCCGCCCCCTCTGATGGTGTTAATATTGACTTAATGATTAATTCTTCTATAAACAGTTGAAAATGTGAATTTGTAATTTTTATCAAAATTATCATTTATGTATAGTCTAAATAAAATATTTTTATAGCATAGGTAAATAAGAAGAATAAAAATTACAAGCTAAAAGTGTTTACTAATCTTTTATTCATATATATAACAAATAACAATTGTTTCACAACTAGTAATTTATTATCAATTATATTTAATAACCATTACACACACATTGCATAAATCCAATGTTATTATCAGTATCTTCTAGTTTATTTTCAAAATAAGATGTTGATACTTTCCCAAAGTGGTATGAATGCAAATTTCTGTCTCAGCAAGCCTTGGGTGAACTGCTGCACTGCAATCTGAAAAAATGTAGTCAGATAAATTTGTAAGATTGGTGGAGAATTAATTGAGAAATGAGTGTTTCATAAGCAAATTAAAATATGAATTTATAACACGAGTCAAAATTGTCATTTAAAAGCATGTTTATAGTGTTTATGAAGTATCAGCATCAATGAATTACATGGAAGTTAATAAAGTTAAATAAGAATCATTTACATAATTTAATGGTGTTGGTTTCATGTCAATTAATTGAGAATTGAGTGTTTCATAAGCCATAAAAAATTTGAATTTTTAATATACTCCAAAATTATCATATAAAAACAAGTTTTATAGAGTTTATGAAACATTGGCTTAAATGTAATGTATGAAAGTAATTAATGCTAAATAAGAAACATATTCTCTTTCTAGTGGTGAAGGTTTCAAGGTACTAACATGAGAATTGAGTATTATATAAGCAATTAAAAAAATTAATTTTTAATATACTCCAAAATTATCATATAAAAACAAGTTTTATAGAGTTTATGAAACATTGGCATTAATGAAATGTATAATGGTTATTAATGCTAAATAAGAAACAAATTCTCTTTCTAGTGGTGAAGGTTTCAAGATACTAACATGAGAATTGAGTATTTTATAAGCAATTAAAAAAATGAATATGTAAAATACGCCAAATTTACCATATAAAAACATGTTTTATAGTGTTTATGAAGTATTGGATTAAATAAAAAAGGAAGGAAAGTAATTAATGCTAAATAAGAAACATATTCTCTTTCTAGTGGTGAAGGTTTCAAGGTACTAACATGAGAATTGAGTATTTTATAAGCAATTAAAAAAATGAATTTTTGATATACTCCAAAATTATCATATAAAAACAAGTTTTATAGAGTTTATGAAACATTGGCATTAATGAAATGTATAATGGTTAATAATGCTAAATAAGAAACAAATTCTCTTTCTAGTGGTGAAGGTTTCAAGATACTAACATGAGAATTGAGTATTTTATAAGCAATTAACAAAATGAAATTGTAAAATACGTCAAATTTACCATATAAAAATGTGTTTTATAGAGTTTATGAAACATTGGCTTAAATGTAATGTATGAAAGTAATTAATGCTAAATCAGATCCAATTTCTCTTTCTAGTGGTCAAGGTTTCAAGATACTAACGTGAGAATTGAGTGTTTCATAAGCCATAAAAAATTTGAATTTTTAATATACTCCAAATTTACCATATAAAAACATGTTTTATAGTGTTTATGAAGTATTGGCTTAAATGTAATGTATGAAAGTAATTAATGCTAAATAAGAAACATATTCTCTTTCTAGTGGTCAAGGTTTCAAGATACTAACATGAGAATTGAGTATTTTATAAGCAATTAAAAAAATGAATTTGTAAAATACGCCAAATTTACCATATAAAAACATGTTTTAAAGTGTTTATGAAGTATCAGCATCAACAAAAATACATGCAAGTTAATAATGCTAAATAAGAATCATTTACTTAATTCATTGGTCTTGGTTTCATGATACTAATTTTTTGTTTCCCTAGTATTAATTTGCTATCAGTTATATTCAATAACCATTACACACACATTGCATAAATCCAATATTATTATCAATATCTTCTAGTTTATTTTCAAAATAAGATGTTGATACTTTCCCAAAGTGGTATGAATGCAAATTCCTGTCTCAGCAAGCCTTGAATGAACTGCTGCACTGCAATCTGAAAAAAATGTAGTCAGTTAAATATGTAAAATTAGTGGAGAATTAATTGAGAATTGAGTGTTTCATAAGCAGTTTAAAATATGAATTTATAACACGAGTCAAAATTGTCATTTAAAAGCATGTTTATAGTGTTTATGAAGTATCAGCATCAATGAAATACATGGAATTAATAATGCTTAATAAGAATCATTTACCTAATTCATTGGTCTTGGTTTCATGATATTTACTTTTTGTTTCACTAATATTAATTTGCTATCAATTACATACGGTTATTATTACACGTACCTTGCAAAAGACCATTATTGTTATTATAAGTATCTTCTAGTTTATTTTCAAAATAAGATGTTGATATTTTCCAAAGTGGTATAAATGCAAATTCCCGTCTCAGCAAGCCTTGATTGAACTGCTGCACTGCAATCTGAAAAAAATGTAGTCAGTTAAATATGTAAAATTAGTGGAGAATTAATTGAGAATTGAGTGTTTCATAAGCAGTTTAAAATATGAATTTATAACACGAGTCAAAATTGTCATTTAAAAGCATGTTTATAGTGTTTATGAAGTATCAGCATCAATGAATTACATGGAAATTAATAATGCTAAAAAAGAATCATTTACTTAATCCAATTGTCACTACTACACACCATAAGGAGAACGAAAATAATTCTATAACAACTAGTGCGTGGACAACACTGGATAATTTAGAAATTGAAACAATCAAAACAAAATCTAACAGACAACCTTCATTTTTAATACAAAATAATTGAAAACTATTTACAGTTGAAACTTTAACACAAGTACGAATGTAAAACTGTAAAAAGATACGAAATTTAAGCATAAACAGATGATAACAAATAATAATTATGATAAGCCATAAAAGATTGTAGAAATTAACAGAATGTTTTGTACTTTTAAACAAAGAATACACTTGTACAATAACTGAAAAATACCCCTTTTCCATATGAATTTGATGATAATTTTTCAATGATAAATTTAAATAATTTTCTTAATGCATTGGTCGAGGATCAGGACACTGACTTGTGTTAACTTCGGGCGTAAAATATGAACATTTCGTTGATATTATAAATATTCTTTCGTAAATGTACAAGACATTTGGTCAAAAGCCTAATAAATATACCGCCCCACTCCGGAGAGCAGTGGAACGGTGAACGGCACACAACCAACTAGATTCTTCCTGTGGCAGGTCAGCCGTCGACCATGGTATGGGGAACCTCCCGCCCCCCTCTGTTGGTGTTAATATTGACTTAATGATTAATTCTTCTATAAACAGTTGAAAATGTGAATTTGTAATTTTTATCAAAATTATCATTTATGTATAGTCTAAATAAAAGATTTTTATAGCATAGGTAAATAAGAAGAATAAAAATTACAAGCTAAAAGTGTTTACTAATCTTTTATTCATATATATAACAAATAACAATTGTTTCACAACTATTAATTTATTATCAATTATATTCCATAACCATTACACACACATTGCATAAATCCAATGTTATTATCAGTATCTTCTAGTTTATTTTCAAAATAAGATGTTGATACTTTCCCAAAAAGGTATGAATGCAAATTTCTGTCTCAGCAAGCCTTGGGTGAACTGCTGCACTGCAATCTGAAAAAATGTAGTCAGTTAAATTTGTAAGATTGGTGGAGAATTAATTGAGAAATGAGTGTTTCATAAGCAAATTAAAATATGAATTTATAACACGAGTCAAAATTGTCATTTAAAAGCATGTTTATAGTGTTTATGAAGTATCAGCATCAATGAATTACATGGAAGTTAATAAAGTTAAATAAGAATCATTTACATAATTTAATGGTGTTGGTTTCATGTCAATTAATTGAGAATTGAGTGTTTCATAAGCAATTAAAAAAATGAATTTTTGATATACTCCAAAATTATCATATAAAAACAAGTTTTATAGAGTTTATGAAACATTGGCATTAATGAAATGTATAATGGTTAATAATGCTAAATAAGAAACAAATTCTCTTTCTAGTGGTGAAGGTTTCAAGATACTAACATGAGAATTGAGTATTTTATAAGCAATTAACAAAATGAAATTGTAAAATACGTCAAATTTACCATATAAAAATGTGTTTTATAGAGTTTATGAAACATTGGCTTAAATGTAATGTATGAAAGTAATTAATGCTAAATCAGATCCAATTTCTCTTTCTAGTGGTCAAGGTTTCAAGATACTAACGTGAGAATTGAGTGTTTCATAAGCCATAAAAAATTTGAATTTTTAATATACTCCAAATTTACCATATAAAAACATGTTTTATAGTGTTTATGAAGTATTGGCTTAAATGTAATGTATGAAAGTAATTAATGCTAAATAAGAAACATATTCTCTTTCTAGTGGTCAAGGTTTCAAGATACTAACATGAGAATTGAGTATTTTATAAGCAATTAAAAAAATTAATTTTTAATATACTCCAAAATTATCATATAAAAACAAGTTTTATAGAGTTTATGAAACATTGGCTTAAATGTAATGTATGAAAGTAATTAATGCTAAATAAGAAACATATTCTCTTTCTAGTGGTGAAGGTTTCAAGGTACTAACATGAGAATTGAGTATTTTATAAGCAATTAAAAAAATGAATTTTTAATATACTCCAAAATTATCATATAAAAACAAGTTTTATAGAGTTTATGAAACATTGGCATTAATGAAATGTATAATGGTTATTAATGCTAAATAAGAAACAAATTCTCTTTCTAGTGGTGAAGGTTTCAAGATACTAACATGAGAATTGAGTATTTTATAAGCAATTAAAAAAATGAATATGTAAAATACGCCAAATTTACCATATAAAAACATGTTTTATAGTGTTTATGAAGTATTGGATTAAATGTAATGTATGAAAGTAATTAATGCTAAATCAGATCCAATTTCTCTTTCTAGTGGTCAAGGTTTCAAGATACTAACATGAGAATTGAGTATTTTATAAGCAATTAAAAAAATGAATTTGTAAAATACGCCAAATTTACCATATAAAAACATGTTTTATAGTGTTTATGAAGTATCAGCATCAACAAAAATACATGCAAGTTAATAATGCTAAATAAGAATCATTTACTTAATTCATTGGTCTTGGTTTCATGATACTAATTTTTTGTTTCCCTAGTATTAATTTGCTATCAGTTATATTCAATAACCATTACACACACATTGCATAAATCCAATATTATTATCAATATCTTCTAGTTTATTTTCAAAATAAGATGTTGATACTTTCCCAAAGTGGTATGAATGCAAATTCCTGTCTCAGCAAGCCTTGAATGAACTGCTGCACTGCAATCTGAAAAAAATGTAGTCAGTTAAATATGTAAAATTAGTGGAGAATTAATTGAGAATTGAGTGTTTCATAAGCAGTTTAAAATATGAATTTATAACACGAGTCAAAATTGTCATTTAAAAGCATGTTTATAGTGTTTATGAAGTATCAGCATCAATGAATTACATGGAAGTTAATAAAGTTAAATAAGAATCATTTACATAATTTAATGGTGTTGGTTTCATGTCAATTAATTGAGAATTGAGTGTTTCATAAGCCATAAAAAATTTGAATTTTTAATATACTCCAAAATTATCATATAAAAACAAGTTTTATAGAGTTTATGAAACATTGGCTTAAATGTAATGTATGAAAGTAATTAATGCTAAATAAGAAACATATTCTCTTTCTAGTGGTGAAGGTTTCAAGGTACTAACATGAGAATTGAGTATTATATAAGCAATTAAAAAAATTAATTTTTAATATACTCCAAAATTATCATATAAAAACAAGTTTTATAGAGTTTATGAAACATTGGCTTAAATGTAATGTATGAAAGTAATTAATGCTAAATAAGAAACATATTCTCTTTCTAGTGGTGAAGGTTTCAAGGTACTAACATGAGAATTGAGTATTTTATAAGCAATTAAAAAAATGAATTTTTAATATACTCCAAAATTATCATATAAAAACAAGTTTTATAGAGTTTATGAAACATTGGCATTAATGAAATGTATAATGGTTATTAATGCTAAATAAGAAACAAATTCTCTTTCTAGTGGTGAAGGTTTCAAGATACTAACATGAGAATTGAGTATTTTATAAGCAATTAAAAAAATGAATATGTAAAATACGCCAAATTTACCATATAAAAACATGTTTTATAGTGTTTATGAAGTATTGGATTAAATGTAATGTATGAAAGTAATTAATGCTAAATCAGATCCAATTTCTCTTTCTAGTGGTCAAGGTTTCAAGATACTAACATGAGAATTGAGTATTTTATAAGCAATTAAAAAAATGAATTTGTAAAATACGCCAAATTTACCATATAAAAACATGTTTTATAGTGTTTATGAAGTATCAGCATCAACAAAAATACATGCAAGTTAATAATGCTAAATAAGAATCATTTACTTAATTCATTGGTCTTGGTTTCATGATACTAATTTTTTGTTTCCCTAGTATTAATTTGCTATCAGTTATATTCAATAACCATTACACACACATTGCATAAATCCAATATTATTATCAATATCTTCTAGTTTATTTTCAAAATAAGATGTTGATACTTTCCCAAAGTGGTATGAATGCAAATTCCTGTCTCAGCAAGCCTTGAATGAACTGCTGCACTGCAATCTGAAAAAAATGTAGTCAGTTAAATATGTAAAATTAGTGGAGAATTAATTGAGAATTGAGTGTTTCATAAGCAGTTTAAAATATGAATTTATAACACGAGTCAAAATTGTCATTTAAAAGCATGTTTATAGTGTTTATGAAGTATCAGCATCAATGAATTACATGGAAGTTAATAAAGTTAAATAAGAATCATTTACATAATTTAATGGTGTTGGTTTCATGTCAATTAATTGAGAATTGAGTGTTTCATAAGCCATAAAAAATTTGAATTTTTAATATACTCCAAAATTATCATATAAAAACAAGTTTTATAGAGTTTATGAAACATTGGCTTAAATGTAATGTATGAAAGTAATTAATGCTAAATAAGAAACATATTCTCTTTCTAGTGGTGAAGGTTTCAAGGTACTAACATGAGAATTGAGTATTATATAAGCAATTAAAAAAATTAATTTTTAATATACTCCAAAATTATCATATAAAAACAAGTTTTATAGAGTTTATGAAACATTGGCTTAAATGTAATGTATGAAAGTAATTAATGCTAAATAAGAAACATATTCTCTTTCTAGTGGTGAAGGTTTCAAGGTACTAACATGAGAATTGAGTATTTTATAAGCAATTAAAAAAATGAATTTTTAATATACTCCAAAATTATCATATAAAAACAAGTTTTATAGAGTTTATGAAACATTGGCATTAATGAAATGTATAATGGTTATTAATGCTAAATAAGAAACAAATTCTCTTTCTAGTGGTGAAGGTTTCAAGATACTAACATGAGAATTGAGTATTTTATAAGCAATTAAAAAAATGAATATGTAAAATACGCCAAATTTACCATATAAAAACATGTTTTATAGTGTTTATGAAGTATTGGATTAAATGTAATGTATGAAAGTAATTAATGCTAAATCAGATCCAATTTCTCTTTCTAGTGGTCAAGGTTTCAAGATACTAACATGAGAATTGAGTATTTTATAAGCAATTAAAAAAATGAATTTGTAAAATACGCCAAATTTACCATATAAAAACATGTTTTATAGTGTTTATGAAGTATCAGCATCAACAAAAATACATGCAAGTTAATAATGCTAAATAAGAATCATTTACTTAATTCATTGGTCTTGGTTTCATGATACTAATTTTTTGTTTCCCTAGTATTAATTTGCTATCAGTTATATTCAATAACCATTACACACACATTGCATAAATCCAATATTATTATCAATATCTTCTAGTTTATTTTCAAAATAAGATGTTGATACTTTCCCAAAGTGGTATGAATGCAAATTCCTGTCTCAGCAAGCCTTGAATGAACTGCTGCACTGCAATCTGAAAAAAATGTAGTCAGTTAAATATGTAAAATTAGTGGAGAATTAATTGAGAATTGAGTGTTTCATAAGCAGTTTAAAATATGAATTTATAACACGAGTCAAAATTGTCATTTAAAAGCATGTTTATAGTGTTTATGAAGTATCAGCATCAATGAAATACATGGAATTAATAATGCTTAATAAGAATCATTTACCTAATTCATTGGTCTTGGTTTCATGATATTTACTTTTTGTTTCACTAATATTAATTTGCTATCAATTACATACGGTTATTATTACACGTACCTTGCAAAAGACCATTATTGTTATTATAAGTATCTTCTAGTTTATTTTCAAAATAAGATGTTGATGTTTTCCAAAGTGGTATAAATGCAAATTCCCGTCTCAGCAAGCCTTGATTGAACTGCTGCACTGCAATCTGAAAAAAATGTAGTCAGTTAAATATGTAAAATTAGTGGAGAATTAATTGAGAATTGAGTGTTTCATAAGCAGTTTAAAATATGAATTTATAACACGAGTCAAAATTGTCATTTAAAAGCATGTTTATAGTGTTTATGAAGTATCAGCATCAATGAATTACATGGAAGTTAATAATGCTAAAAAAGAATCATTTACTTAATCCAATTGTCACTACTACACACCATAAGGAGAACGAAAATAATTCTATAACAAATAGTGCGTGGACAACACTGGATAATTTAGAAATTGAAACAATCAAAACAAAATCTAACAGACAACCTTCATTTTTAATACAAAATAATTGAAAACTATTCACAGTTGAAACTTTAACACAAGTACGAATGTAAAACTGTAAAAAGATACGAAATTTAAGCATAAACAGATGATAACAAATAATAATTATGATAAGCCATAAAAGATTGTAGAAATTAACAGAATGTTTTGTACTTTTAAAGAAAGAATACACTTGTACAATAACTGAAAAATACCCCTTTTCCATATGAATTTGATGATAATTTTTCAATGATAAATTTAAATAATTTTCTTAATGCATTGGTCGAGGATCAGGACACTGACTTGTGTTAACTTCGGGCGTAAAATATGAACATTTCGTTGATATTATAAATATTCTTTCGTAAATGTACAAGACATTCGGTCAAAAGCCTAATAAATATACCGCCCCACTCCGGAGAGCAGTGGAACGGTGAACGGCACACAACCAACTAGATTCTTCCTGTGGCAGGTCAGCCGTCGACCATGGTATGGGGAACCTCCCGCCCCCCTCTGATGGTGTTAATATTGACTTAATGATTAATTCTTCTATAAACAGTTGAAAATGTGAATTTGTAATTTTTATCAAAATTATCATTTATGTATAGTCTAAATAAAATATTTTTATAGCATAGGTAAATAAGAAGAATAAAAATTACAAGCTAAAAGTGTTTACTAATCTTTTATTCATATATATAACAAATAACAATTGTTTCACAACTAGTAATTTATTATCAATTATATTTAATAACCATTACACACACATTGCATAAATCCAATGTTATTATCAGTATCTTCTAGTTTATTTTCAAAATAAGATGTTGATACTTTCCCAAAGTGGTATGAATGCAAATTTCTGTCTCAGCAAGCCTTGGGTGAACTGCTGCACTGCAATCTGAAAAAATGTAGTCAGATAAATTTGTAAGATTGGTGGAGAATTAATTGAGAAATGAGTGTTTCATAAGCAATTTAAAATATAAATTTATAACACGAGTCAAAATTGTCATTTAAAAGCATGTTTATAGTGTTTATGAAGTATCAGCATCAATGAATTACATGGAAGTTAATAAAGTTAAATAAGAATCATTTACATAATTTAATGGTGTTGGTTTCATGTCAATTAATTGAGAATTGAGTGTTTCATAAGCCATAAAAAATTTGAATTTTTAATATACTCCAAAATTATCATATAAAAACAAGTTTTATAGAGTTTATGAAACATTGGCTTAAATGTAATGTATGAAAGTAATTAATGCTAAATAAGAAACATATTCTCTTTCTAGTGGTGAAGGTTTCAAGGTACTAACATGAGAATTGAGTATTTTATAAGCAATTAAAAAAATGAATTTTTAATATACTCCAAAATTATCATATAAAAACAAGTTTTATAGAGTTTATGAAACATTGGCTTAAATGTAATGTATGAAAGTAATTAATGCTAAATAAGAAACATATTCTCTTTCTAGTGGTGAAGGTTTCAAGGTACTAACATGAGAATTGAGTATTTTATAAGCAATTAAAAAAATGAATTTTTAATATACTCCAAAATTATCATATAAAAACAAGTTTTATAGAGTTTATGAAACATTGGCATTAATGAAATGTTTAATGGTTATTAATGCTAAATAAGAAACAAATTCTCTTTCTAGTGGTCAAGGTTTCAAGATACTAACATGAGAATTGAGTATTTTATAAGGAATTAAAAAAATTAATTTTTAATATACTCCAAAATTATCATATAAAAACAAGTTTTATAGAGTTTATGAAACATTGGCATTAATGAAATGTATAATGGTTATTAATGCTAAATAAGAAACAAATTCTCTTTCTAGTGGTGAAGGTTTCAAGATACTAACATGAGAATTGAGTATTTTATAAGCAATTAAAAAAATGAATATGTAAAATACGCCAAATTTACAATATAAAAACATGTTTTATAGTGTTTATGAAGTATTGGATTAAATAAAAAAGGAAGGAAAGTAATTAATGCTAAATAAGAAACATATTCTCTTTCTAGTGGTCAAGGTTTCAAGATACTAACATGAGAATTGAGTATTTTATAAGCAATTAACAAAATGAATTTGTAAAATACGTCAAATTTACCATATAAAAATATGTTTTATAGAGTTTATGAAACATTGGCTTAAATGTAATGTATGAAAGTAATTAATGCTAAATCAGATCCAATTTCTCTTTCTAGTGGTCAAGGTTTCAAGATACTACCATGAGAATTGAGTATTTTATAAGTAATTAAAAAAATGAATTTGTAAAATACGCCAAATTTACCATATAAAAACATGTTTTATAGTGTTTATGAAGTATCAGCATCAACAAAAATACATGCAAGTTAATAATGCTAAATAAGAATCATTTACTTAATTCATTGGTCTTGGTTTCATGATACTAATCTTTTGTTTCACTATTATTCATTTGCTATCAGTTATATTCAATAACCATTACACACACATTGCATAAATCCAATATTATTATCAATATCATCTAGTTTATTTTCAAAATAAGATGTTGATACTTTCCCAAAGTGGTATGAATGCAAATTCCTGTCTCAGCAAGCCTTGAATGAACTGCTGCACTGCAATCTGAAAAAAATGTAGTCAGGTTAATATGTAAAATTAGTGGAGAATTAATTGAGAATTGAGTGTTTCATAAGCAGTTTAAAATATGAATTTATAACACGAGTCAAAATTGTCATTTAAAAGCATGTTTATAGTGTTTATGAAGTATCAGCATCAATGAATTACATGGAAGTTAATAATGCTAAAAAAGAATCATTTACTTAATCCAATTGTCACTACTACACACCATAAGGAGAACGAAAATAATTCTATAACAACTAGTGCGTGGACAACACTGGATAATTTAGAAATTGAAACAATCAAAACAAAAACTAACAGACAACTTTCATTTTTAATACAAAATAATTGAAAACTATTTACAGTTGAAACTTTAACACAAGTACGAATGTAAAACTGTAAAAAGATACGAAATTTAAGCATAAACAGATGATAACAAATAATAATTATGATAAGCCATAAAAGATTGTAGAAATTAACAGAATGTTTTGTACTTTTAAAGAAAGAATACACTTGTACAATAACTGAAAAATACCCCTTTTCCATATGAATTTGATGATAATTTTTCAATGATAAATTTAAATAATTTTCTGAATGCATTGGTCGAGGATCAGGACACTGACTTGTGTTAACTTCGGGCGTAAAATATGAACATTTCGTTGACATTATAAATATTCTTTCGTAAATGTACAAGACATTCGGTCAAAAGCCTAATAAATATACCGCCCCACTCCGGAGAGCAGTGGAACGGTGAACGGCACACAACCAACTAGATTCTTCCTGTGGCAGGTCAGCCGTCGACCATGGTATGGGGAACCTCCCGCCCTCTGTTGGTGTTAATATTGACTTAATGATTAATTCTTCTATAAACAGTTGAAAATGTGAATTTGTAATTTTTATCAAAATTATCATTTATGTATAGTCTAAATAAAAGATTTTTATAGCATAGGTAAATAAGAAGAATAAAAATTACAAGCTAAAAGTGTTTACTAATCTTTTATTCATATATATAACAAATAACAATTGTTTCACAACTATTAATTTATTATCAATTATATTCAATAACCATTACACACACATTGCATAAATCCAATGTTATTATCAGTATCTTCTAGTTTATTTTCAAAATAAGATGTTGATACTTTCCCAAAGTGGTATGAATGCAAATTTCTGTCTCAGCAAGCCTTGGGTGAACTGCTGCACTGCAATCTGAAAAAATGTAGGCAGATAAATTTGTAAGATTGGTGGAGAATTAATTGAGAAATGAGTGTTTCATAAGCAATTTAAAATATGAATTTATAACACGAGTCAAAATTGTCATTTAAAAGCATGTTTATAGTGTTTATGAAGTATCAGCATCAATGAATTACATGGAAGTTAATAAAGTTATTTAAGAATCATTTACATAATTTAATGGTGTTGGTTTCATGTCAATTAATTGAGAATTGAGTGTTTCATAAGCCATAAAAAATTTGAATTTTTAATATACTCCAAAATTATCATATAAAAACAAGTTTTATAGAGTTTATGAAACATTGGCTTAAATGTAATGTATGAAAGTAATTAATGCTAAATAAGAAATAAATTCTCTTTTTAGTGGTCTAGGTTTCAAGATACTAACATGAGAATTGAGTATTTTATAAGCAATTAAAAAAATGAATTTTTAATATACTCCAAAATTATCATATAAAAACAAGTTTTATAGAGTTTATGAAACATTGGCATTAATGAAACGTATAATGGTTATTAATGCTAAATAAGAAACAAATTCTCTTTCTAGTGGTGAAGGTTTCAAGATACTAACATGAGAATTGAGTATTTTATAAGCAATTAAAAAAATGAATATGTAAAATACGCCAAATTTACAATATAAAAACATGTTTTATAGTGTTTATGAAGTATTGGATTAAATAAAAAAGGAAGGAAAGTAATTAATGCTAAATAAGAAACATATTCTCTTTCTAGTGGTCAAGGTTTCAAGATACTAACATGAGAATTGAGTATTTAATAAGCAATTAACAAAATGAATTTGTAAAATACGTCAAATGTACCATATAAAAATATGTTTTATAGAGTTTATGAAACATTGGCTTAAATATAATGTATGAAAGTAATTAATGCTAAATCAGATCCAATTTCTCTTTCTAGTGGTCAAGGTTTCAAGATACTACCATGAGAATTGAGTATTTTATAAGCAATTAAAAAAAATGAATTTGTAAAATACGCCAAATTTACAATATAAAAACATGTTTTATAGTGTTTATGAAGTATCAGCATCAACAAAGATACATGCAAGTTAATAATGCTAAATAAGAATCATTTACTTAATTCATTGGTCTTGGTTTCATGATACTAATTTTTTGTTTTACTAGTATTAATTTGCTATCAGTTATATTCAATAACCATTACACACACATTGCATAAATCCAATATTATTATCAATATCTTCTAGTTTATTTTCAAAATACGATGTTGATATTTTCTAAAGTGGTATAAATGCAAATTCCAGTCTCAGCAAGCCTTGATTGAACTGCTGCACTGCAATCTGAAAAAAATGTAGTCAGTTAAATATGTAAAATTAGTGGAGAATTAATTGAGAATTGAGTGTTTCATAAGCAGTTTAAAATATGAATTTATAACACGAGTCGAAATTGTCATTTAAAAGCATGTTTATAGTGTTTATGAAGTATCAGCATCAATGAATTACATGGAAGTTAATAATGCTAAAAAAGAATCATTTACTTAATCCAATTGTCACTACTACACACCATAAGGAGAACGAAAATAATTCTATAACAACTAGTGCGTGGACAACACTGGATAATTTAGAAATTGAAACAATCAAAACAAAAACTAACAGACAACCTTCATTTTTAATACAAAATAATTGAAAACTATTTACAGTTGAAACTTTAACACAAGTACGAATGTAAAACTGTAAAAAGATACGAAATTTAAGCATAAACAGATGATAACAAATAATAATTATGATAAGCCATAAAAGATTGTAGAAATTAACAGAATGTTTTGTACTTTTAAAGAAAGAATACACTTGTACAATAACTGAAAAATACCCCTTTTCCATATGAATTTGATGATAATTTTTCAATGATAAATTTAAATAATTTTCTTAATGCATTGGTCGAGGATCAGGACACTGACTTGTGTTAACTTCGGGCGTAAAATATGAACATTTCGTTGATATTATAAATATTCTTTCGTAAATGTACAAGACATTCGGTCAAAAGCCTAATAAATATACCGCCCCACTCCGGAGAGCAGTGGAACGGTGAACGGCACACAACCAACTAGATTCTTCCTGTGGCAGGTCAGCCGTCGACCATGGTATGGGGAACCTCCCGCCCCCCACTGTTGGTGTTAATATTGACTTAATGATTAATTCTTCTATAAACAGTTGAAAATGTGAATTTGTAATTTTTATCAAAATTATCATTTATGTATAGTCTAAATAAAATATTTTTATAGCATAGGTAAATAAGAAGAATAAAAATTACAAGCTAAAAGTGTTTACTAATCTTTTATTCATATATATAACAAATAACAATTGTTTCACAACTAGTAATTTATTATCAATTATATTCAATAACCATTACACACACATTGCATAAATCCAATGTTATTATCAGTATCTTCTAGTTTATTTTCAAAATAAGATGTTGATACTTTCCCAAAGTGGTATGAATGCAAATTTCTGTCTCAGCAAGCCTTGGGTGAACTGCTGCACTGCAATCTGAAAAAATGTAGTCAGATAAATTTGTAAGATTGGTGGAGAATTAATTGAGAAATGAGTGTTTCATAAGCAATTTAAAATATAAATTTATAACACGAGTCAAAATTGTCATTTAAAAGCATGTTTATAGTGTTTATGAAGTATCAGCATCAATGAATTACATGGAAGTTAATAAAGTTAAATAAGAATCATTTACATAATTTAATGGTGTTGGTTTCATGTCAATTAATTGAGAATTGAGTGTTTCATAAGCCATAAAAAATTTGAATTTTTAATATACTCCAAAATTATCATATAAAAACAAGTTTTATAGAGTTTATGAAACATTGGCTTAAATGTAATGTATGAAAGTAATTAATGCTAAATAAGAAACATATTCTCTTTCTAGTGGTGAAGGTTTCAAGGTACTAACATGAGAATTGAGTATTTTATAAGCAATTAAAAAAATGAATTTTTAATATACTCCAAAATTATCATATAAAAACAAGTTTTATAGAGTTTATGAAACATTGGCATTAATGAAATGTATAATGGTTATTAATGCTAAATAAGAAACAAATTCTCTTTCTAGTGGTGAAGGTTTCAAGATACTAACATGAGAATTGAGTATTTTATAAGCAATTAAAAAAATGAATATGTAAAATACGCCAAATTTACAATATAAAAACATGTTTTATAGTGTTTATGAAGTATCAGCATCAACAAAGATACATGCAAGTTAATAATGCTAAATAAGAATCATTTACTTAATTCATTGGTCTTGGTTTCATGATACTAATTTTTTGTTTTACTAGTATTAATTTGCTATCAGTTATATTCAATAACCATTACACACACATTGCATAAATCCAATATTATTATCAATATCTTCTAGTTTATTTTCAAAATAAGATGTTGATACTTTCCCAAAGTGGTATGAATGCAAATTCCTGTCTCAGCAAGCCTTGAATGAACTGCTGCACTGCAATCTGAAAAAAATGTAGTCAGTTAAATATGTAAAATTAGTGGAGAATTAATTGAGAATTGAGTGTTTCATAAGCAGTTTAAAATATGAATTTATAACACGAGTCAAAATTGTCATTTAAAAGCATGTTTATAGTGTTTATGAAGTATCAGCATCAATGAAATACATGGAATTAATAATGCTTAATAAGAATCATTTACCTAATTCATTGGTCTTGGTTTCATGATATTTACTTTTTGTTTCACTAATATTAATTTGCTATCAATAACATACGGTTATTATTACACGTACCTTGCAAAAGACCATTATTGTTATTATAAGTATCTTCTAGTTTATTTTCAAATTAAGATGTTGATATTTTCCAAAGTGGTATAAATGCAAATTCCCGTCTCAGCAAGCCTTGATTGAACTGCTGCACTGCAATCTGAAAAAAATGTAGTCAGTTAAATATGTAAAATTAGTGGAGAATTAATTGAGAATTGAGTGTTTCATAAGCAGTTTAAAATATGAATTTATAACACGAGTCAAAATTGTCATTTAAAAGCATGTTTATAGTGTTTATGAAGTATCAGCATCAACAAAAATACATGCAAGTTAATAATGCTAAATAAGAATCATTTACTTAATTCATTGGTCTTGGTTTCATGATACTAATTTTTTGTTTCACTAGTATTAATTTGCTATCAGTTATATTCAATAACCATTACACACACATTGCATAAATCCAATATTATTATCAATATCTTCTAGTTTATTTTCAAAATAAGATGTTGATACTTTCCCAAAGTGGTATGAATGCAAATTCCTGTCTCAGCAAGCCTTGAATGAACTGCTGCACTGCAATCTGAAAAAAATGTAGTCAGTTAAATATGTAAAATTAGTGGAGAATTAATTGAGAATTGAGTGTTTCATAAGCAGTTTAAAATATGAATTTATAACACGAGTCAAAATTGTCATTTAAAAGCATGTTTATAGTGTTTATGAAGTATCAGCATCAATGAAATACATGGAATTAATAATGCTTAATAAGAATCATTTACCTAATTCATTGGTCTTGGTTTCATGATATTTACTTTTTGTTTCACTAATATTAATTTGCTATCAATAACATACGGTTATTATTACACGTACCTTGCAAAAGACCATTATTGTTATTATAAGTATCTTCTAGTTTATTTTCAAAATACGATGTTGATATTTTCTAAAGTGGTATAAATGCAAATTCCAGTCTCAGCAAGCCTTGATTGAACTGCTGCACTGCAATCTGAAAAAAATGTAGTCAGTTAAATATGTAAAATTAGTGGAGAATTAATTGAGAATTGAGTGTTTCATAAGCAGTTTAAAATATGAATTTATAACACGAGTCGAAATTGTCATTTAAAAGCATGTTTATAGTGTTTATGAAGTATCAGCATCAATGAATTACATGGAAGTTAATAATGCTAAAAAAGAATCATTTACTTAATCCAATTGTCACTACTACACACCATAAGGAGAACGAAAATAATTCTATAACAACTAGTGCGTGGACAACACTGGATAATTTAGAAATTGAAACAATCAAAACAAAAACTAACAGACAACCTTCATTTTTAATACAAAATAATTGAAAACTATTTACAGTTGAAACTTTAACACAAGTACGAATGTAAAACTGTAAAAAGATACGAAATTTAAGCATAAACAGATGATAACAAATAATAATTATGATAAGCCATAAAAGATTGTACAAATTAACAGAATGTTTTGTACTTTTAAAGAAAGAATACACTTGTACAATAACTGAAAAATACCCCTTTTCCATATGAATTTGATGATAATTTTTCAATGATAAATTTAAATAATTTTCTTAATGCATTGGTCGAGGATCAGGACACTGACTTGTGTTAACTTCGGGCGTAAAATATGAACATTTCGTTGATATTATAAATATTCTTTCGTAAATGTACAAGACATTCGGTCAAAAGCCTAATAAATATACCGCCCCACTCCGGAGAGCAGTGGAACGGTGAACGGCACACAACCAACTAGATTCTTCCTGTGGCAGGTCAGCCGTCGACCATGGTATTAGGAACCTCCCGCCCTCTGATGGTGTTAATATTGACTTAATGATTAATTCTTATATAAACAGTTGAAAATGTGAATTTGTAATTTTTATCAAAATTATCATTTATATATAGTCTAAATAAAAGATTTTTATAGCATAGGTAAATAAGAAGAATAAAAATTACAAGCTAAAAGTGTTTACTAATCTTTTATTCATATATATAACAAATAACAATTGTTTCACAACTATTAATTTATTATCAATTATATTCAATAACCATTACACACACATTGCATAAATCCAATGTTATTATCAGTATCTTCTAGTTTATTTTCAAAATAAGATGTTGATATTTTCCAAAGTGGTATAAATGCAAATTCCTGTCTCAGCAAGCCTTGATTGAACTGCTGCACTGCAATCTGAAAAAAATGTAGTCAGTTAAATATGCAAAATTAGTGGAGAATTAATTGAGAATTGAGTGTTTCATAAGCAGTTTAAAATATGAATTTATAACACGAGTCAAAATTGTCATTTAAAAGCATGTTTATAGTGTTTATGAAGTATCAGCATCAATGAATTACATGGAAGTTAATAAAGTTAAATAAGAATCATTTACATAATTTAATGGTGTTGGTTTCATGTCAATTAATTGAGAATTGAGTGTTTCATAAGCCATAAAACATTGGAATTTTTAATATACTCCAAAATTATCATATAAAAACAAGTTTTATAGAGTTTATGAAACATTGGCATAAATGAAATGTATGATAGTTATTATTGCTAAATTAGAACCACTTTCTCAATCTAGTGGTCAAGGTTTCAAAGTACTAACATTAGAATTGAGTATTTTATAAGCAATTAAAAAAATGAATTTTTAATACACTCCAAAATTATCATATAAAAACAAGTTTTATAGAGTTTATGAAACATTGGCTTAAATGTAATGTATGACAGTAATTAATGCTAAATAAGAAACATATTCTCATTCTAGTGGTGAAGGTTTCAAGGTACTAACATGAGAATTGAGTGTTTCATAAGCCATAAAACATTTGAATTTTTAATATACTCCAAAATTATCATATAAAAACAAGTTTTATAGAGTTTATGAAACATTGGCATAAATGAAATGTATGATAGTTATTGTTGTTAAATTAGAACCATTTTCTCAATCTAGTGGTCAAGGTTTCAAGGTACTAACATGAGAATTGAGTATTTTATAAGCAATTAAAAAAATGAATTTGTAAAATATGCCAAATTTACCATATAAAAACATGTTTTATAGTGTTTATGAAATATCAGCATCAACAAAAATACATGGAAGTTAATAATGCTAAATAAGAATCATTTACTTAATTCATTGATCTTGGTTTCATGATACTAATTTTTTGTTTCACTAATATTAAGTTGCTATCAATTATATTCAATAACCATTACACACACATTGCATATATCCAATATTATTATCAATATCTTCTAGTTTATTTTCAAAATAAGATGTTGATACTTTCCCAAAGTGGTATGAATGCAAATTCCTGTCTCAGAAAGCCTTGAATGAACTGCTGCACTGCAATCTGAAAAAAATGTAGACAGTTAAATATGTAAAATTAGTGGAGAATTAATTGAGAATTGAGTGTTTCATAAGCAGTTTAAAATATGAATTTATAACACGAGTCAAAATTGTCATTTAAAAGCATGTTTATAGTGTTTATGAAGTATCAGCATCATTGAATTACATGGAAGTTAATAAAGTTAAATAAGAATCATTTAGATAATTTAATGGTGTTGGTTTCATGTCAATTAATTGAGAATTGAGTGTTTCATAAGCCATAAAAAATTTGAATTTTTAATATACTCCAAAATTATCATATAAAAACATGTTTTATAGAGTTTATGAAACATTGGCTTAAATGTAATGTATGACAGTAATTAATGCTAAATAAGAAACATATTCTCTTTCTAGTGGTGAAGATTTCAAAGTACTAACATTAGAATTGAGTATTTTATAAGCAATTAAAAAAATGAATTTTTAATATACTCCAAAATTATCATATAAAAACAAGTTTTATAGAGTTTATGAAACATTGGCTTAAATGTAATGTATGACAGTAATTAATGCTAAATAAGAAACATATTCTCTTTCTAGTGGTGAAGGTTTCAAGGTACTAACATGAGAATTGAGTGTTTCATAAGCCATAAAACATTTGAATTTTTAATATACTCCAAAATTATCATATAAAAACAAGTTTTATAGAGTTTATGAAACATTGGCATAAATGAAATGTATGATAGTTATTATTGCTAAATTAGAACCACTTTCTCAATCTAGTGGTCAAGGTTTCAAAGTACTAACATTAGAATTGAGTATTTTATAAGCAATTAAAAAAATGAATTTTTAATACACTCCAAAATTATCATATAAAAACAAGTTTTATAGAGTTTATGAAACATTGGCTTAAATGTAATGTATGACAGTAATTAATGCTAAATATGAAACATATTCTCTTTCTAGTGGTGAAGGTTTCAAGGTACTAACATGAGAATTGAGTGTTTCATAAGCCATAAAACATTTGAATTTTTAATATACTCCAAAATTATCATATAAAAACAAGTTTTATAGAGTTTATGAAACATTGGCATAAATGAAATGTATGATAGTTATTATTGCTAAATTAGAACCACTTTCTCAATCTAGTGGTCAAGGTTTCAAAGTACTAACATTAGAATTGAGTATTTTATAAGCAATTAAAAAAATGAATTTTTAATACACTCCAAAATTATCATATAAAAACAAGTTTTATAGAGTTTATGAAACATTGGCTTACATGTAATGTATGACAGTAATTAATGCTAAATAAGAAACATATTCTCTTTCTAGTGGTGAAGGTTTCAAGGTACTAACATGAGAATTGAGTATTTTATAAGCAATTAAAAAAATGAATTATTAATATACTCCAAAATTATCATATAAAAACAAGTTTTATAGAGTTTATGAAACATTGGCATAAATGAAATGTATGATAGTTATTATTGTTAAATTAGAAACATTTTCTCAATCTAGTGGTCAAGGTTTCAAGGTACTAACATGAGAATTGAGTATTTTATAAGCAATTAAAAAAATTAATTTGTAAAATACGCCAAATTTACCATATAAAAACATGTTTTATAGTGTTTATGAAATATCAGCATCAACAAAAATACATGCAAGTTCATAATGCTAAATAAGAATCATTTAATTAATTCATTGGTCTTGGTTTCATGATACTAATATTTGTTTCACTAGTATTAATTTGCTATCAATTATATTCACTAACCATTACACACACATTGCATAAATCCAATATTATTATCAATATCTTCTAGTTTATTTTCAAAATAAGATGTTGATACTTTCCCAAAGTGGTATGAATGCAAATTTCTGTCTCAGCAAGCCTTGGGTGAACTGCTGCACTGCAATCTGAAAAAAATGTAGTCAGTTAAATATGTAAAATTAGTGGAGAATTAATTGAGAATTGAGTGTTTCATAAGCAGTTTAAAATATGAATTTATAACACGAGTCAAAATTGTCATTTAAAAGCATGTTTATAGTGTTTATGAAGTATCAGCATCAATGAATTACATGGAAGTTAATAAAGTTAAATAAGAATCATTTACATAATTTAATGGTGTTGGTTTCATGTCAATTAATTGAGAATTGAGTGTTTCATAAGCCATAAAAAATTTGAATTTTTAATATACTCCAAAATTATCATATAAAAACATGTTTTATAGAGTTTATGAAACATTGGCTTAAATGTAATGTATGACAGTAATTAATGCTAAATAAGAAACATATTCTCTTTCTAGTGGTGAAGATTTCAAAGTACTAACATTAGAATTGAGTATTTTATAAGCAATTAAAAAAATGAATTTTTAATATACTCCAAAATTATCATATAAAAACAAGTTTTATAGAGTTTATGAAACATTGGCATAAATGAAATGTATGATAGTTATTATTGTTAAATTAGAAACATTTTCTCAATCTAGTGGTCAAGGTTTCAAGGTACTAACATGAGAATTGAGTATTTTATAAGCAATTAAAAAAATTAATTTGTAAAATACGCCAAATTTACCATATAAAAACATGTTTTATAGTGTTTATGAAATATCAGCATCAACAAAAATACATGCAAGTTCATAATGCTAAATAAGAATCATTTAATTAATTCATTGGTCTTGGTTTCATGATACTAATATTTGTTTCACTAGTATTAATTTGCTATCAATTATATTCACTAACCATTACACACACATTGCATAAATCCAATATTATTATCAATATCTTCTAGTTTATTTTCAAAATAAGATGTTGATACTTTCCCAAAGTGGTATGAATGCAAATTTCTGTCTCAGCAAGCCTTGGGTGAACTGCTGCACTGCAATATGAAAAAAATGTAGTCAGTTAAATATGTAAAATTAGTGGAGAATTAATTGAGAATTGAGTGTTTTATAAGCAGTTTAAAATATGAATTTATAACACGAGTCAAAATTGTCATTTAAAAGCATGTTTATAGTGTTTATGAAGTATCAGCATCAATGAATTACATGGAAGTTAATAAAGTTAAATAAGAATCATTTACATAATTTAATGGTGTTGGTTTCATGTCAATTAATTGAGAATTGAGTGTTTCATAAGCCATAAAAAATTTGAATTTTTAATATACTCCAAAATTATCATATAAAAACATGTTTTATAGAGTTTATGAAACATTGGCTTAAATGTAATGTATGACAGTAATTAATGCTAAATAAGAAACATATTCTCTTTCTAGTGGTGAAGATTTCAAAGTACTAACATTAGAATTGAGTATTTTATAAGCAATTAAAAAAATGAATTTTTAATATACTCCAAAATTATCATATAAAAACAAGTTTTATAGAGTTTATGAAACATTGGCATAAATGAAATGTATGATAGTTATTATTGTTAAATTAGAAACATTTTCTCAATCTAGTGGTCAAGGTTTCAAGGTACTAACATGAGAATTGAGTGTTTCATAAGCAGTTTAAAATATGAATTTATAACACGAGTCGAAATTGTCATTTAAAAGCATGTTTATAGTGTTTATGAAGTATCAGCATCAATGAATTACATGGAAGTTAATAATGCTAAAAAAGAATCATTTACTTAATCCAATTGTCACTACTACACACCATAAGGAGAACGAAAATAATTCTATAACAACTAGTAAGTGGACAACACTGGATAATTTAGAAATAGAAACAATCAAAACAAAAACTAACAGACAACCTTCATTTTTAATACAAAATAATTGAAAACTATTTACAGTTGAAACTTTAACACAAGTACGAATGTAAAACTGTAAAAAGATACGAAATTTAAGCATAAACAGATGATAACAAATAATAATTATGATAAGCCATAAAAGATTGTACAAATTAACAGAATGTTTTGTACTTTTAAAGAAAGAATACACATGTACAATAACTGAAAAATACCCCTTTTCCATATGAATTTGATGATAATTTTTCAATGATAAATTTAAATAATTTTCTTAATGCAGTGGTCGAGGATCAGGACACTGACTTGTGTTAACTTCGGGCGTAAAATATGAACATTTCGTTGATATTATAAATATTCTTTCGTAAATGTAAAAGACATTCGGTCAAAAGCCTAATAAATATACCGCCCCACTCCGGAGAGCAGTGGAACGGTGAACGGCACACAACCAACTAGATTCTTCCTGTGGCAGGTCAGCCGTCGACCATGGTATTAGGAACCTCCCGCCCTCTGATGGTGTTAATATTGACTTAATAATTAATTCTTCTATAAACAGTTGAAAATGTGAATTTGTAATTTTTATCAAAATTATCATTTATGTATAGTCTAAATAAAAGATTTTTATAGCATAGGTAAATAAGAAGAATAAAAATTACAAGCTAAAAGTGTTTACTAATCTTTTATTCATATATATAACAAATAACAATTGTTTCACAACTATTAATTTATTATCAATTATATTCAATAACCATTACACACACATTGCATAAATCCAATGTTATTATCAGTATCTTCTAGTTTATTTTCAAAATAAGATGTTGATATTTTCCAAAGTGGTATAAATGCAAATTCCTGTCTCAGCAAGCCTTGATTGAACTGCTGCACTGCAATCTGAAAAAAATGTAGTCAGTTAAATATGTAAAATTAGTGGAGAATTAATTGAGAATTGAGTGTTTCATAAGCAGTTTAAAATATGAATTTATAACACGAGTCAAAATTGTCATTTAAAAGCATGTTTATAGTGTTTATGAAGTATCAGCATCAATGAATTACATGGAAGTTAATAAAGTTAAATAAGAATCATTTACATAATTTAATGGTGTTGGTTTCATGTCAATTAATTGAGAATTGAGTGTTTCATAAGCCATAAAACATTTGAATTTTTAATATACTCCAAAATTGTCATATAAAAACAAGTTTTATAGAGTTTATGAAACATTGGCATAAATGAAATGTATGATAGTTATTATTGCTAAATTAGAACCACTTTCTCAATCTAGTGGTCAAGGTTTCAAAGTACTAAAATTAGAATTGAGTATTTTATAAGCAATTAAAAAAATGAATTTTTAATACACTCCAAAATTATCATATAAAAACAAGTTTTATAGAGTTTATGAAACATTGGCTTAAATGTAATGTATGACAGTAATTAATGCTAAATAAGAAACATATTCTCTTTCTAGTGGTGAAGGTTTCAAGGTACTAACATGAGAATTGAGTGTTTCATAAGCCATAAAACATTTGAATTTTTAATATACTCCAAAATTATCATATAAAAACAAGTTTTATAGAGTTTATGAAACATTGGCATAAATGAAATGTATGATAGTTATTATTGTTAAATTAGAAACATTTTCTCAATCTAGTGGTCAAGGTTTCAAGGTACTAACATGAGAATTGAGTATTTTATAAGCAATTAAAAAAATTAATTTGTAAAATACGCCAAATTTACCATATAAAAACATGTTTTATAGTGTTTATGAAATATCAGCATCAACAAAAATACATGCAAGTTCATAATGCTAAATAAGAATCATTTAATTAATTCATTGGTCTTGGTTTCATGATACTAATATTTGTTTCACTAGTATTAATTTGCTATCAATTATATTCACTAACCATTACACACACATTGCATAAATCCAATATTATTATCAATATCTTCTAGTTTATTTTCAAAATAAGATGTTGATACTTTCCCAAAGTGGTATGAATGCAAATTTCTGTCTCAGCAAGCCTTGGGTGAACTGCTGCACTGCAATCTGAAAAAAATGTAGTCAGTTAAATATGTAAAATTAGTGGAGAATTAATTGAGAATTGAGTGTTTCATAAGCAGTTTAAAATATGAATTTATAACACGAGTCAAAATTGTCATTTAAAAGCATGTTTATAGTGTTTATGAAGTATCAGCATCAATGAATTACATGGAAGTTAATAAAGTTAAATAAGAATCATTTACATAATTTAATGGTGTTGGTTTCATGTCAATTAATTGAGAATTGAGTGTTTCATAAGCCATAAAAAATTTGAATTTTTAATATACTCCAAAATTATCATATAAAAACATGTTTTATAGAGTTTATGAAACATTGGCTTAAATGTAATGTATGACAGTAATTAATGCTAAATAAGAAACATATTCTCTTTCTAGTGGTGAAGATTTCAAAGTACTAACATTAGAATTGAGTATTTTATAAGCAATTAAAAAAATGAATTTTTAATATACTCCAAAATTATCATATAAAAACAAGTTTTATAGAGTTTATGAAACATTGGCATAAATGAAATGTATGATAGTTATTATTGTTAAATTAGAAACATTTTCTCAATCTAGTGGTCAAGGTTTCAAGGTACTAACATGAGAATTGAGTGTTTCATAAGCAGTTTAAAATATGAATTTATAACACGAGTCGAAATTGTCATTTAAAAGCATGTTTATAGTGTTTATGAAGTATCAGCATCAATGAATTACATGGAAGTTAATAATGCTAAAAAAGAATCATTTACTTAATCCAATTGTCACTACTACACACCATAAGGAGAACGAAAATAATTCTATAACAACTAGTAAGTGGACAACACTGGATAATTTAGAAATAGAAACAATCAAAACAAAAACTAACAGACAACCTTCATTTTTAATACAAAATAATTGAAAACTATTTACAGTTGAAACTTTAACACAAGTACGAATGTAAAACTGTAAAAAGATACGAAATTTAAGCATAAACAGATGATAACAAATAATAATTATGATAAGCCATAAAAGATTGTACAAATTAACAGAATGTTTTGTACTTTTAAAGAAAGAATACACATGTACAATAACTGAAAAATACCCCTTTTCCATATGAATTTGATGATAATTTTTCAATGATAAATTTAAATAATTTTCTTAATGCAGTGGTCGAGGATCAGGACACTGACTTGTGTTAACTTCGGGCGTAAAATATGAACATTTCGTTGATATTATAAATATTCTTTCGTAAATGTAAAAGACATTCGGTCAAAAGCCTAATAAATATATCGCCCCACTCCGGAGAGCAGTGGAACGGTGAACGGCACACAACCAACTAGATTCTTCCTGTGGCAGGTCAGCCGTCGACCATGGTATTAGGAACCTCCCGCCCTCTGATGGTGTTAATATTGACTTAATAATTAATTCTTCTATAAACAGTTGAAAATGTGAATTTGTAATTTTTATCAAAATTATCATTTATGTATAGTCTAAATAAAAGATTTTTATAGCATAGGTAAATAAGAAGAATAAAAATTACAAGCTAAAAGTGTTTACTAATCTTTTATTCATATATATAACAAATAACAATTGTTTCACAACTATTAATTTATTATCAATTATATTCAATAACCATTACACACACATTGCATAAATCCAATGTTATTATCAGTATCTTCTAGTTTATTTTCAAAATAAGATGTTGATATTTTCCAAAGTGGTATAAATGCAAATTCCTGTCTCAGCAAGCCTTGATTGAACTGCTGCACTGCAATCTGAAAAAAATGTAGTCAGTTAAATATGTAAAATTAGTGGAGAATTAATTGAGAATTGAGTGTTTCATAAGCAGTTTAAAATATGAATTTATAACACGAGTCAAAATTGTCATTTAAAAGCATGTTTATAGTGTTTATGAAGTATCAGCATCAATGAATTACATGGAAGTTAATAAAGTTAAATAAGAATCATTTACATAATTTAATGGTGTTGGTTTCATGTCAATTAATTGAGAATTGAGTGTTTCATAAGCCATAAAACATTTGAATTTTTAATATACTCCAAAATTGTCATATAAAAACAAGTTTTATAGAGTTTATGAAACATTGGCATAAATGAAATGTATGATAGTTATTATTGCTAAATTAGAACCACTTTCTCAATCTAGTGGTCAAGGTTTCAAAGTACTAAAATTAGAATTGAGTATTTTATAAGCAATTAAAAAAATGAATTTTTAATACACTCCAAAATTATCATATAAAAACAAGTTTTATAGAGTTTATGAAACATTGGCTTAAATGTAATGTATGACAGTAATTAATGCTAAATAAGAAACATATTCTCTTTCTAGTGGTGAAGGTTTCAAGGTACTAACATGAGAATTGAGTGTTTCATAAGCCATAAAACATTTGAATTTTTAATATACTCCAAAATTATCATATAAAAACAAGTTTTATAGAGTTTATGAAACATTGGCATAAATGAAATGTATGATAGTTATTATTGTTAAGTTAGAAACATTTTCTCAATCTAGTGGTCAAGGTTTCAAGGTACTAACATGAGAATTGAGTATTTTATAAGCAATTAAAAAAATTAATTTGTAAAATACGCCAAATTTACCATATAAAAACATGTTTTATAGTGTTTATGAAATATCAGCATCAACAAAAATACATGGAAGTTCATAATGCTAAATAAGAATCATTTACTTGATTCATTGGTCTTGGTTTCATGATACTAATTTTTTGTTTCACTAGTATTAATTTGCTATCAATTATATTCACTAACCATTACACACACATTGCATAAATCCAATATTATTATCAATATCTTCTAGTTTATTTTCAAAATAAGATGTTGATACTTTCCCAAAGTGGTATGAATGCAAATTTCCGTCTCAGCAAGCCTTGGGTGAACTGCTGCACTGCAATCTGAAAAAAATGTAGTCAGTTAAATATGTAAAATTAGTGGAGAATTAATTGAGAATTGAGTGTTTCATAAGCAGTTTAAAATATGAATTTATAACACGAGTCAAAATTGTCATTTAAAAGCATGTTTATAGTGTTTATGAAGTATCAGCATCAATGAATTACATGGAAGTTAATAAAGTTAAATAAGAATCATTTACATAATTTAATGGTGTTGGTTTCATGTCAATTAATTGAGAATTGAGTGTTTCATAAGCCATAAAAAATTTGAATTTTTAATATACTCCAAAATTATCATATAAAAACATGTTTTATAGAGTTTATGAAACATTGGCTTAAATGTAATGTATGACAGTAATTAATGCTAAATAAGAAACATATTCTCTTTCTAGTGGTGAAGATTTCAAAGTACTAACATTAGAATTGAGTATTTTATAAGCAATTAAAAAAATGAATTTTTAATATACTCCAAAATTATCATATAAAAACAAGTTTTATAGAGTTTATGAAACATTGGCATAAATGAAATGTATGATAGTTATTATTGCTAAATTAGAACCACTTTCTCAATCTAGTGGTCAAGGTTTCAAAGTACTAACATTAGAATTGAGTATTTTATAAGCAATTAAAAAAATGAATTTTTAATACACTCCAAAATTATCATATAAAAACAAGTTTTATAGAGTTTATGAAACATTGGCTTAAATGTAATGTATGATAGTTATTATTGTTAAATTAGAAACATTTTCTCAATCTAGTGGTCAAGGTTTCAAGGTACTAACATGAGAATTGAGTGTTTCATAAGCAGTTTAAAATATGAATTTATAACACGAGTCGAAATTGTCATTTAAAAGCATGTTTATAGTGTTTATGAAGTATCAGCATCAATGAATTACATGGAAGTTAATAATGCTAAAAAAGAATCATTTACTTAATCCAATTGTCACTACTACACACCATAAGGAGAACGAAAATAATTCTATAACAACTAGTGCGTGGACAACACTGGATAATTTAGAAATTGAAACAATCAAAACAAAAACTAACAGACAACCTTCATTTTTAATACAAAATAATTGAAAACTATTTACAGTTGAAACTTTAACACAAGTACGAATGTAAAACTGTAAAATGATACGAAATTTAAGCATAAACAGATGATAACAAATAATAATTATGATAAGCCATAAAAGATTGTACAAATTAACAGAATGTTTTGTACTTTTAAAGAAAGAATACACTTGTACAATAACTGAAAAATACCCCTTTTCCATATGAATTTGATGATAATTTTTCAATGATAAATTTAAATAATTTTCTTAATGCATTGGTCGAGGATCAGGACACTGACTTGTGTTAACTTCGGGCGTAAAATATGAACATTTCGTTGATATTATAAATATTCTTTCGTAAATGTACAAGACATTCGGTCAAAAGCCTAATAAATATACCGCCCCACTCCGGAGAGCAGTGGAACGGTGAACGGCACACAACCAACTAGATTCTTCCTGTGGCAGGTCAGCCGTCGACCATGGTATTAGGAACCTCCCGCCCTCTGATGGTGTTAATATTGACTTAATGATTAATTCTTATATAAACAGTTGAAAATGTGAATTTGTAATTTTTATCAAAATTATCATTTATATATAGTCTAAATAAAAGATTTTTATAGCATAGGTAAATAAGAAGAATAAAAATTACAAGCTAAAAGTGTTTACTAATCTTTTATTCATATATATAACAAATAACAATTGTTTCACAACTATTAATTTATTATCAATTATATTCAATAACCATTACACACACATTGCATAAATCCAATGTTATTATCAGTATCTTCTAGTTTATTTTCAAAATAAGATGTTGATATTTTCCAAAGTGGTATAAATGCAAATTCCTGTCTCAGCAAGCCTTGATTGAACTGCTGCACTGCAATCTGAAAAAAATGTAGTCAGTTAAATATGCAAAATTAGTGGAGAATTAATTGAGAATTGAGTGTTTCATAAGCAGTTTAAAATATGAATTTATAACACGAGTCAAAATTGTCATTTAAAAGCATGTTTATAGTGTTTATGAAGTATCAGCATCAATGAATTACATGGAAGTTAATAAAGTTAAATAAGAATCATTTACATAATTTAATGGTGTTGGTTTCATGTCAATTAATTGAGAATTGAGTGTTTCATAAGCCATAAAACATTTGAATTTTTAATATACTCCAAAATTATCATATAAAAACAAGTTTTATAGAGTTTATGAAACATTGGCTTAAATGTAATGTATGACAGTAATTAATGCTAAATAAGAAACATATTCTCTTTCTAGTGGTGAAGGTTTCAAGGTACTAACATGAGAATTGAGTGTTTCATAAGCCATAAAACATTTGAATTTTTAATATACTCCAAAATTATCATATAAAAACAAGTTTTATAGAGTTTATGAAACATTGGCATAAATGAAATGTATGATAGTTATTGTTGTTAAATTAGAACCATTTTCTCAATCTAGTGGTCAAGGTTTCAAGGTACTAACATGAGAATTGAGTATTTTATAAGCAATTAAAAAAATGAATTTGTAAAATATGCCAAATTTACCATATAAAAACATGTTTTATAGTGTTTATGAAATATCAGCATCAACAAAAATACATGGAAGTTAATAATGCTAAATAAGAATCATTTACTTAATTCATTGATCTTGGTTTCATGATACTAATTTTTTGTTTCACTAATATTAAGTTGCTATCAATTATATTCAATAACCATTACACACACATTGCATATATCCAATATTATTATCAATATCTTCTAGTTTATTTTCAAAATAAGATGTTGATACTTTCCCAAAGTGGTATGAATGCAAATTCCTGTCTCAGAAAGCCTTGAATGAACTGCTGCACTGCAATCTGAAAAAAATGTAGACAGTTAAATATGTAAAATTAGTGGAGAATTAATTGAGAATTGAGTGTTTCATAAGCAGTTTAAAATATGAATTTATAACACGAGTCAAAATTGTCATTTAAAAGCATGTTTATAGTGTTTATGAAGTATCAGCATCATTGAATTACATGGAAGTTAATAAAGTTAAATAAGAATCATTTAGATAATTTAATGGTGTTGGTTTCATGTCAATTAATTGAGAATTGAGTGTTTCATAAGCCATAAAAAATTTGAATTTTTAATATACTCCAAAATTATCATATAAAAACATGTTTTATAGAGTTTATGAAACATTGGCTTAAATGTAATGTATGACAGTAATTAATGCTAAATAAGAAACATATTCTCTTTCTAGTGGTGAAGATTTCAAAGTACTAACATTAGAATTGAGTATTTTATAAGCAATTAAAAAAATGAATTTTTAATATACTCCAAAATTATCATATAAAAACAAGTTTTATAGAGTTTATGAAACATTGGCATAAATGAAATGTATGATAGTTATTATTGTTAAATTAGAAACATTTTCTCAATCTAGTGGTCAAGGTTTCAAGGTACTAACATGAGAATTGAGTATTTTATAAGCAATTAAAAAAATTAATTTGTAAAATACGCCAAATTTACCATATAAAAACATGTTTTATAGTGTTTATGAAATATCAGCATCAACAAAAATACATGCAAGTTCATAATGCTAAATAAGAATCATTTAATTAATTCATTGCTCTTGGTTTCATGATACTAATATTTGTTTCACTAGTATTAATTTGCTATCAATTATATTCACTAACCATTACACACACATTGCATAAATCCAATATTATTATCAATATCTTCTAGTTTATTTTCAAAATAAGATGTTGATACTTTCCCAAAGTGGTATGAATGCAAATTTCTGTCTCAGCAAGCCTTGGGTGAACTGCTGCACTGCAATCTGAAAAAAATGTAGTCAGTTAAATATGTAAAATTAGTGGAGAATTAATTGAGAATTGAGTGTTTCATAAGCAGTTTAAAATATGAATTTATAACACGAGTCAAAATTGTCATTTAAAAGCATGTTTATAGTGTTTATGAAGTATCAGCATCAATGAATTACATGGAAGTTAATAAAGTTAAATAAGAATCATTTACATAATTTAATGGTGTTGGTTTCATGTCAATTAATTGAGAATTGAGTTTTTCATAAGCCATATAACATTTGAATTTTTAATATACTCCAAAATTATCATATAAAAACAAGTTTTATAGAGTTTATGAAACATTGGCTTAAATGTAATGTATGACAGTAATTAATGCTAAATAAGAAACATATTCTCTTTCTAGTGGTGAAGGTTTCAAGGTACTAACATGAGAATTGAGTGTTTCATAAGCCATAAAACATTTGAATTTTTAATATACTCCAAAATTATCATATAAAAACAAGTTTTATAGAGTTTATGAAACATTGGCATAAATGAAATGTATGATAGTTATTATTGCTAAATTAGAACCACTTTCTCAATCTAGTGGTCAAGGTTTCAAAGTACTAACATTAGAATTGAGTATTTTATAAGCAATTAAAAAAATGAATTTTTAATACACTCCAAAATTATCATATAAAAACAAGTTTTATAGAGTTTATGAAACATTGGCTTAAATGTAATGTATGACAGTAATTAATGCTAAATAAGAAACATATTCTCTTTCTAGTGGTGAAGGTTTCAAGGTACTAACATGAGAATTGAGTGTTTCATAAGCCATAAAACATTTGAATTTTTAATATACTCCAAAATTATCATATAAAAACAAGTTTTATAGAGTTTATGAAACATTGGCATAAATGAAATGTATGATAGTTATTATTGCTAAATTAGAACCACTTTCTCAATCTAGTGGTCAAGGTTTCAAAGTACTAACATTAGAATTGAGTATTTTATAAGCAATTAAAAAAATGAATTTTTAATACACTCCAAAATTATCATATAAAAACAAGTTTTATAGAGTTTATGAAACATTGGCTTAAATGTAATGTATGACAGTAATTAATGCTAAATAAGAAACATATTCTCTTTCTAGTGGTGAAGGTTTCAAGGTACTAACATGAGAATTGAGTATTTTATAAGCAATTAAAAAAATGAATTATTAATATACTCCAAAATTATCATATAAAAACAAGTTTTATAGAGTTTATGAAACATTGGCATAAATGAAATGTATGATAGTTATTATTGCTAAATTAGAACCACTTTCTCAATCTAGTGGTCAAGGTTTCAAAGTACTAACATTAGAATTGAGTATTTTATAAGCAATTAAAAAAATGAATTTTTAATACACTCCAAAATTATCATATAAAAACAAGTTTTATAGAGTTTATGAAACATTGGCTTAAATGTAATGTATGACAGTAATTAATGCTAAATAAGAAACATATTCTCTTTCTAGTGGTGAAGGTTTCAAGGTACTAACATGAGAATTGAGTGTTTCATAAGCCATAAAACATTTGAATTTTTAATATACTCCAAAATTATCATATAAAAACAAGTTTTATAGAGTTTATGAAACATTGGCATAAATGAAATGTATGATAGTTATTGTTGTTAAATTAGAACCATTTTCTCAATGTAGTGGTCATGGTTTCAAGGTACTAACATGAGAATTGAGTATTTTATAAGCAATTAAAAAAATGAATTTTTAATATACTCCAAAATTATCATATAAAAAAAAGTTTTATAGAGTTTATGAAACATTGGCATAAATGAAATGTATGATAGTTATTATTGTTAAATTAGAAACATTTTCTCAATCTAGTGGTCAAGGTTTCAAGGTACTAACATGAGAATTGAGTATTTTATAAGCAATTAAAAAAATTAATTTGTAAAATACGCCAAATTTACCATATAAAAACATGTTTTATAGTGTTTATGAAATATCAGCATCAACAAAAATACATGCAAGTTCATAATGCTAAATAAGAATCATTTAATTAATTCATTGGTCTTGGTTTCATGATACTAATATTTGTTTCACTAGTATTAATTTGCTATCAATTATATTCACTAACCATTACACACACATTGCATAAATCCAATATTATTATCAATATCTTCTAGTTTATTTTCAAAATAAGATGTTGATACTTTCCCAAAGTGGTATGAATGCAAATTTCTGTCTCAGCAAGCCTTGGGTGAACTGCTGCACTGCAATCTGAAAAAAATGTAGTCAGTTAAATATGTAAAATTAGTGGAGAATTAATTGAGAATTGAGTGTTTCATAAGCAGTTTAAAATATGAATTTATAACACGAGTCAAAATTGTCATTTAAAAGCATGTTTATAGTGTTTATGAAGTATCAGCATCAATGAATTACATGGAAGTTAATAAAGTTAAATAAGAATCATTTACATAATTTAATGGTGTTGGTTTCATGTCAATTAATTGAGAATTGAGTGTTTCATAAGCCATAAAAAATTTGAATTTTTAATATACTCCAAAATTATCATATAAAAACATGTTTTATAGAGTTTATGAAACATTGGCTTAAATGTAATGTATGACAGTAATTAATGCTAAATAAGAAACATATTCTCTTTCTAGTGGTGAAGATTTCAAAGTACTAACATTAGAATTGAGTATTTTATAAGCAATTAAAAAAATGAATTTTTAATATACTCCAAAATTATCATATAAAAACAAGTTTTATAGAGTTTATGAAACATTGGCATAAATGAAATGTATGATAGTTATTATTGTTAAATTAGAAACATTTTCTCAATCTAGTGGTCAAGGTTTCAAGGTACTAACATGAGAATTGAGTATTTTATAAGCAATTAAAAAAATTAATTTGTAAAATACGCCAAATTTACCATATAAAAACATGTTTTATAGTGTTTATGAAATATCAGCATCAACAAAAATACATGCAAGTTCATAATGCTAAATAAGAATCATTTAATTAATTCATTGGTCTTGGTTTCATGATACTAATATTTGTTTCACTAGGATTAATTTGCTATCAATTATATTCACTAACCATTACACACACATTGCATAAATCCAATATTATTATCAATATCTTCTAGTTTATTTTCAAAATAAGATGTTGATACTTTCCCAAAGTGGTATGAATGCAAATTTCTGTCTCAGCAAGCCTTGGGTGAACTGCTGCACTGCAATATGAAAAAAATGTAGTCAGTTAAATATGTAAAATTAGTGGAGAATTAATTGAGAATTGAGTGTTTTATAAGCAGTTTAAAATATGAATTTATAACACGAGTCAAAATTGTCATTTAAAAGCATGTTTATAGTGTTTATGAAGTATCAGCATCAATGAATTACATGGAAGTTAATAAAGTTAAATAAGAATCATTTACATAATTTAATGGTGTTGGTTTCATGTCAATTAATTGAGAATTGAGTGTTTCATAAGCCATAAAACATTTGAATTTTTAATATACTCCAAAATTATCATATAAAAACAAGTTTTATAGAGTTTATGAAACATTGGCATAAATGAAATGTATGATAGTTATTATTGCTAAATTAGAACCACTTTCTCAATCTAGTGGTCAAGGTTTCAAAGTACTAACATTAGAATTGAGTATTTTATAAGCAATTAAAAAAATGAATTTTTAATACACTCCAAAATTATCATATAAAAACAAGTTTTATAGAGTTTATGAAACATTGGCTTAAATGTAATGTATGATAGTTATTATTGTTAAATTAGAAACATTTTCTCAATCTAGTGGTCAAGGTTTCAAGGTACTAACATGAGAATTGAGTGTTTCATAAGCCATAAAACATTTGAATTTTTAATATACTCCAAAATTATCATATAAAAACAAGTTTTATAGAGTTTATGAAACATTGGCATAAATGAAATGTATGATAGTTATTGTTGTTAAATTAGAACCATTTTCTCAATCTAGTGGTCAAGGTTTCAATGTACTAACATGAGAATTGAGTATTTTATAAGCAATTAAAAAAATGAATTTGTAAAATATGCCAAATTTACCATATAAAAACATGTTTTATAGTGTTTATGAAATATCAGCATCAACAAAAATACATGGAAGTTAATAATGCTAAATAAGAATCATTTACTTAATTCATTGATCTTGGTTTCATGATACTAATTTTTTGTTTCACTAATATTAAGTTGCTATCAATTATATTCAATAACCATTACACACACATTGCATATATCCAATATTATTATCAATATCTTCTAGTTTATTTTCAAAATAAGATGTTGATACTTTCCCAAAGTGGTATGAATGCAAATTCCTGTCTCAGAAAGCCTTGAATGAACTGCTGCACTGCAATCTGAAAAAAATGTAGACAGTTAAATATGTAAAATTAGTGGAGAATTAATTGAGAATTGAGTGTTTCATAAGCAGTTTAAAATATGAATTTATAACACGAGTCAAAATTGTCATTTAAAAGCATGTTTATAGTGTTTATGAAGTATCAGCATCATTGAATTACATGGAAGTTAATAAAGTTAAATAAGAATCATTTAGATAATTTAATGGTGTTGGTTTCATGTCAATTAATTGAGAATTGAGTGTTTCATAAGCCATAAAAAATTTGAATTTTTAATATACTCCAAAATTATCATATAAAAACATGTTTTATAGAGTTTATGAAACATTGGCTTAAATGTAATGTATGACAGTAATTAATGCTAAATAAGAAACATATTCTCTTTCTAGTGGTGAAGATTTCAAAGTACTAACATTAGAATTGAGTATTTTATAAGCAATTAAAAAAATGAATTTTTAATATACTCCAAAATTATCATATAAAAACAAGTTTTATAGAGTTTATGAAACATTGGCATAAATGAAATGTATGATAGTTATTATTGTTAAATTAGAAACATTTTCTCAATCTAGTGGTCAAGATTTCAAAGTACTAACATGAGAATTGAGTATTTTATAAGCAATTAAAAAAATTAATTTGTAAAATACGCCAAATTTACCATATAAAAACATGTTTTATAGTGTTTATGAAATATCAGCATCAACAAAAATACATGCAAGTTCATAATGCTAAATAAGAATCATTTAATTAATTCATTGCTCTTGGTTTCATGATACTAATATTTGTTTCACTAGTATTAATTTGCTATCAATTATATTCACTAACCATTACACACACATTGCATAAATCCAATATTATTATCAGTATCTTCTAGTTTATTTTCAAAATAAGATGTTGATATTTTCCAAAGTGGTATAAATGCAAATTCCTGTCTCAGCAAGCCTTGATTGAACTGCTGCACTGCAATCTGAAAAAAATGTAGTCAGTTAAATATGCAAAATTAGTGGAGAATTAATTGAGAATTGAGTGTTTCATAAGCAGTTTAAAATATGAATTTATAACACGAGTCAAAATTGTCATTTAAAAGCATGTTTATAGTGTTTATGAAGTATCAGCATCAATGAATTACATGGAAGTTAATAAAGTTAAATAAGAATCATTTACATAATTTAATGGTGTTGGTTTCATGTCAATTAATTGAGAATTGAGTGTTTCATAAGCCATAAAACATTTGAATTTTTAATATACTCCAAAATTATCATATAAAAACAAGTTTTATAGAGTTTATGAAACATTGGCATAAATGAAATGTATGATAGTTATTATTGCTAAATTAGAACCACTTTCTCAATCTAGTGGTCAAGGTTTCAAAGTACTAACATTAGAATTGAGTATTTTATAAGCATTTAAAAAAATGAATTTTTAATACACTCCAAAATTATCATATAAAAACAAGTTTTATAGAGTTTATGAAACATTGGCTTAAATGTAATGTATGACAGTAATTAATGCTAAATAAGAAACATATTCTCTTTCTAGTGGTGAAGGTTTCAAGGTACTAACATGAGAATTGAGTGTTTCATAAGCCATAAAACATTTGAATTTTTAATATACTCCAAAATTATCATATAAAAACAAGTTTTATAGAGTTTATGAAACATTGGCATAAATGAAATGTATGATAGTTATTGTTGTTAAATTAGAACCATTTTCTCAATCTAGTGGTCAAGGTTTCAAGGTACTAACATGAGAATTGAGTATTTTATAAGCAATTAAAAAAATGAATTTGTAAAATATGCCAAATTTACCATATAAAAACATGTTTTATAGTGTTTATGAAATATCAGCATCAACAAAAATACATGGAAGTTAATAATGCTAAATAAGAATCATTTACTTAATTCATTGATCTTGGTTTCATGATACTAATTTTTTGTTTCACTAATATTAAGTTGCTATCAATTATATTCAATAACCATTACACACACATTGCATATATCCAATATTATTATCAATATCTTCTAGTTTATTTTCAAAATAAGATGTTGATACTTTCCCAAAGTGGTATGAATGCAAATTCCTGTCTCAGAAAGCCTTGAATGAACTGCTGCACTGCAATCTGAAAAAAATGTAGACAGTTAAATATGTAAAATTAGTGGAGAATTAATTGAGAATTGAGTGTTTCATAAGCAGTTTAAAATATGAATTTATAACACGAGTCAAAATTGTCATTTAAAAGCATGTTTATAGTGTTTATGAAGTATCAGCATCATTGAATTACATGGAAGTTAATAAAGTTAAATAAGAATCATTTAGATAATTTAATGGTGTTGGTTTCATGTCAATTAATTGAGAATTGAGTGTTTCATAAGCCATAAAAAATTTGAATTTTTAATATACTCCAAAATTATCATATAAAAACATGTTTTATAGAGTTTATGAAACATTGGCTTAAATGTAATGTATGACAGTAATTAATGCTAAATAAGAAACATATTCTCTTTCTAGTGGTGAAGATTTCAAAGTACTAACATTAGAATTGAGTATTTTATAAGCAATTAAAAAAATGAATTTTTAATATACTCCAAAATTATCATATAAAAACAAGTTTTATAGAGTTTATGAAACATTGGCATAAATGAAATGTATGATAGTTATTATTGTTAAATTAGAAACATTTTCTCAATCTAGTGGTCAAGATTTCAAAGTACTAACATGAGAATTGAGTATTTTATAAGCAATTAAAAAAATTAATTTGTAAAATACGCCAAATTTACCATATAAAAACATGTTTTATAGTGTTTATGAAATATCAGCATCAACAAAAATACATGCAAGTTCATAATGCTAAATAAGAATCATTTAATTAATTCATTGCTCTTGGTTTCATGATACTAATATTTGTTTCACTAGTATTAATTTGCTATCAATTATATTCACTAACCATTACACACACATTGCATAAATCCAATATTATTATCAATATCTTCTAGTTTATTTTCAAAATAAGATGTTGATACTTTCCCAAAGTGGTATGAATGCAAATTTCTGTCTCAGCAAGCCTTGGGTGAACTGCTGCACTGCAATCTGAAAAAAATGTAGTCAGTTAAATATGTAAAATTAGTGGAGAATTAATTGAGAATTGAGTGTTTCATAAGCAGTTTAAAATATGAATTTATAACACGAGTCAAAATTGTCATTTAAAAGCATGTTTATAGTGTTTATGAAGTATCAGCATCAATGAATTACATGGAAGTTAATAAAGTTAAATAAGAATCATTTACATAATTTAATGGTGTTGGTTTCATGTCAATTAATTGAGAATTGAGTTTTTCATAAGCCATATAACATTTGAATTTTTAATATACTCCAAAATTATCATATAAAAACAAGTTTTATAGAGTTTATGAAACATTGGCTTAAATGTAATGTATGACAGTAATTAATGCTAAATAAGAAACATATTCTCTTTCTAGTGGTGAAGGTTTCAAGGTACTAACATGAGAATTGAGTGTTTCATAAGCCATAAAACATTTGAATTTTTAATATACTCCAAAATTATCATATAAAAACAAGTTTTATAGAGTTTATGAAACATTGGCATAAATGAAATGTATGATAGTTATTATTGCTAAATTAGAACCACTTTCTCAATCTAGTGGTCAAGGTTTCAAAGTACTAACATTAGAATTGAGTATTTTATAAGCAATTAAAAAAATGAATTTTTAATACACTCCAAAATTATCATATAAAAACAAGTTTTATAGAGTTTATGAAACATTGGCTTAAATGTAATGTATGACAGTAATTAATGCTAAATAAGAAACATATTCTCTTTCTAGTGGTGAAGGTTTCAAGGTACTAACATGAGAATTGAGTGTTTCATAAGCCATAAAACATTTGAATTTTTAATATACTCCAAAATTATCATATAAAAACAAGTTTTATAGAGTTTATGAAACATTGGCATAAATGAAATGTATGATAGTTATTATTGCTAAATTAGAACCACTTTCTCAATCTAGTGGTCAAGGTTTCAAAGTACTAACATTAGAATTGAGTATTTTATAAGCAATTAAAAAAATGAATTTTTAATACACTCCAAAATTATCATATAAAAACAAGTTTTATAGAGTTTATGAAACATTGGCTTAAATGTAATGTATGACAGTAATTAATGCTAAATAAGAAACATATTCTCTTTCTAGTGGTGAAGGTTTCAAAGTACTAACATTAGAATTGAGTATTTTATAAGCAATTAAAAAAATGAATTTTTAATATACTCCAAAATTATCATATAAAAACAAGTTTTATAGAGTTTATGAAACATTGGCATAAATGAAATGTATGATAGTTATTATTGTTAAATTAGAAACATTTTCTCAATCTAGTGGTCAAGGTTTCAAGGTACTAACATGAGAATTGAGTGTTTCATAAGCAGTTTAAAATATGAATTTATAACACGAGTCGAAATTGTCATTTAAAAGCATGTTTATAGTGTTTATGAAGTATCAGCATCAATGAATTACATGGAAGTTAATAATGCTAAAAAAGAATCATTTACTTAATCCAATTGTCACTACTACACACCATAAGGAGAACGAAAATAATTCTATAACAACTAGTGCGTGGACAACACTGGATAATTTAGAAATAGAAACAATCAAAACAAAAACTAACAGACAACCTTCATTTTTAATACAAAATAATTGAAAACTATTTACAGTTGAAACTTTAACACAAGTACGAATGTAAAACTGTAAAAAGATACGAAATTTAAGCATAAACAGATGATAACAAATAATAATTATGATAAGCCATAAAAGATTGTACAAATTAACAGAATGTTTTGTACTTTTAAAGAAAGAATACACTTGTACAATAACTGAAAAATACCCCTTTTCCATATGAATTTGATGATAATTTTTCAATGATAAATTTAAATAATTTTCTTAATGCAGTGGTCGAGGATCAGGACACTGACTTGTGTTAACTTCGGGCGTAAAATATGAACATTTCGTTGATATTATAAATATTCTTTCGTAAATGTAAAAGACATTCGGTCAAAAGCCTAATAAATATACCGCCCCACTCCGGAGAGCAGTGGAACGGTGAACGGCACACAACCAACTAGATTCTTCCTGTGGCAGGTCAGCCGTCGACCATGGTATTAGGAACCTCCCGCCCTCTGATGGTGTTAATATTGACTTAATAATTAATTCTTCTATAAACAGTTGAAAATGTGAATTTGTAATTTTTATCAAAATTATCATTTATGTATAGTCTAAATAAAAGATTTTTATAGCATAGGTAAATAAGAAGAATAAAAATTACAAGCTAAAAGTGTTTACTAATCTTTTATTCATATATATAACAAATAACAATTGTTTCACAACTATTAATTTATTATCAATTATATTCAATAACCATTACACACACATTGCATAAATCCAATGTTATTATCAGTATCTTCTAGTTTATTTTCAAAATAAGATGTTGATATTTTCCAAAGTGGTATAAATGCAAATTCCTGTCTCAGCAAGCCTTGATTGAACTGCTGCACTGCAATCTGAAAAAAATGTAGTCAGTTAAATATGTAAAATTAGTGGAGAATTAATTGAGAATTGAGTGTTTCATAAGCAGTTTAAAATATGAATTTATAACACGAGTCAAAATTGTCATTTAAAAGCATGTTTATAGTGTTTATGAAGTATCAGCATCAATGAATTACATGGAAGTTAATAAAGTTAAATAAGAATCATTTACATAATTTAATGGTGTTGGTTTCATGTCAATTAATTGAGAATTGAGTGTTTCATAAGCCATAAAACATTTGAATTTTTAATATACACCAAAATTGTCATATAACAACAAGTTTTATAGAGTTTATGAAACATTGGCATAAATGAAATGTATGATAGTTATTATTGCTAAATTAGAACCACTTTCTCAATCTAGTGGTCAAGGTTTCAAAGTACTAACATTAGAATTGAGTATTTAATAAGCAATTAAAAAAATGAATTTTTAATACACTCCAAAATTATCATATAAAAACAAGTTTTATAGAGTTTATGAAACATTGGCTTAAATGTAATGTATGACAGTAATTAATGCTAAATAAGAAACATATTCTCTTTCTAGTGGTGAAGGTTTCAAGGTACTAACATGAGAATTGAGTGTTTCATAAGCCATAAAACATTTGAATTTTTAATATACTCCAAAATTATCATATAAAAACAAGTTTTATAGAGTTTATGAAACATTGGCATAAATGAAATGTATGATAGTTATTGTTGTTAAATTAGAACCATTTTCTCAATGTAGTGGTCATGGTTTCAAGGTACTAACATGAGAATTGAGTATTTTATAAGCAATTAAAAAAATGAATTTTTAATATACTCCAAAATTATCATATAAAAAAAAGTTTTATAGAGTTTATGAAACATTGGCATAAATGAAATGTATGATAGTTATTATTGTTAAATTAGAAACATTTTCTCAATCTAGTGGTCAAGGTTTCAAGGTACTAACATGAGAATTGAGTATTTTATAAGCAATTAAAAAAATTAATTTGTAAAATACGCCAAATTTACCATATAAAAACATGTTTTATAGTGTTTATGAAATATCAGCATCAACAAAAATACATGCAAGTTCATAATGCTAAATAAGAATCATTTAATTAATTCATTGGTCTTGGTTTCATGATACTAATATTTGTTTCACTAGTATTAATTTGCTATCAATTATATTCACTAACCATTACACACACATTGCATAAATCCAATATTATTATCAATATCTTCTAGTTTATTTTCAAAATAAGATGTTGATACTTTCCCAAAGTGGTATGAATGCAAATTTCTGTCTCAGCAAGCCTTGGGTGAACTGCTGCACTGCAATCTGAAAAAAATGTAGTCAGTTAAATATGTAAAATTAGTGGAGAATTAATTGAGAATTGAGTGTTTCATAAGCAGTTTAAAATATGAATTTATAACACGAGTCAAAATTGTCATTTAAAAGCATGTTTATAGTGTTTATGAAGTATCAGCATCAATGAATTACATGGAAGTTAATAAAGTTAAATAAGAATCATTTACATAATTTAATGGTGTTGGTTTCATGTCAATTAATTGAGAATTGAGTGTTTCATAAGCCATAAAAAATTTGAATTTTTAATATACTCCAAAATTATCATATAAAACATGTTTTATAGAGTTTATGAAACATTGGCATAAATGAAATGTATGATAGTTATTATTGCTAAATTAGAACCACTTTCTCAATCTAGTGGTCAAGGTTTCAAAGTACTAACATTAGAATTGAGTATTTTATAAGCAATTAAAAAAATGAATTTTTAATACACTCCAAAATTATCATATAAAAACAAGTTTTATAGAGTTTATGAAACATTGGCTTAAATGTAATGTATGACAGTAATTAATGCTAAATAAGAAACATATTCTCTTTCTAGTGGTGAAGGTTTCAAGGTACTAACATGAGAATTGAGTGTTTCATAAGCCATAAAACATTTGAATTTTTAATATACTCCAAAATTATCATATAAAAACAAGTTTTATAGAGTTTATGAAACATTGGCATAAATGAAATGTATGATAGTTATTATTGTTAAGTTAGAAACATTTTCTCAATCTAGTGGTCAAGGTTTCAAGGTACTAACATGAGAATTGAGTATTTTATAAGCAATTAAAAAAATTAATTTGTAAAATACGCCAAATTTACCATATAAAAACATGTTTTATAGTGTTTATGAAATATCAGCATCAACAAAAATACATGGAAGTTCATAATGCTAAATAAGAATCATTTACTTGATTCATTGGTCTTGGTTTCATGATACTAATTTTTTGTTTCACTAGTATTAATTTGCTATCAATTATATTCACTAACCATTACACACACATTGCATAAATCCAATATTATTATCAATATCTTCTAGTTTATTTTCAAAATAAGATGTTGATACTTTCCCAAAGTGGTATGAATGCAAATTTCCGTCTCAGCAAGCCTTGGGTGAACTGCTGCACTGCAATCTGAAAAAAATGTAGTCAGTTAAATATGTAAAATTAGTGGAGAATTAATTGAGAATTGAGTGTTTCATAAGCAGTTTAAAATATGAATTTATAACACGAGACAAAATTGTCATTTAAAAGCATGTTTATAGTGTTTATGAAGTATCAGCATCAATGAATTACATGGAAGTTAATAAAGTTAAATAAGAATCATTTACATAATTTAATGGTGTTGGTTTCATGTCAATTAATTGAGAATTGAGTGTTTCATAAGTCATAAAAAATTTGAATTTATAATATACTCCAAAATTATCATATAAAAACATGTTTTATAGAGTTTATGAAACATTGGCTTAAATGTAATGTATGACAGTAATTAATGCTAAATAAGAAACATATTCTCTTTCTAGTGGTGAAGATTTCAAAGTACTAACATTAGAATTGAGTATTTTATAAGCAATTAAAAAAATGAATTTTTAATATACTCCAAAATTATCATATAAAAACAAGTTTTATAGAGTTTATGAAACATTGGCATAAATGAAATGTATGATAGTTATTATTGTTAAATTAGAACCACTTACTCAATCTTGTGGTCAAGGTTTCAAAGTACTAACATTAGAATTGAGTATTTTATAAGCAATTAAAAAAATGAATTTGTAAAATACGTCAAATTTACTATATAAAAACATGTTTTATAGTGTTTATGAAGTATCAGCATCAATGAAATACATGGAATTAATAATGCTTAATAAGAATCATTTACATAATTCATTGGTCTTTGTTTCATGATATTTACTTTTTGTTTCACTAATATTAAGTTGCTATCAATTACATACAGTTATTATTACACGTACCTTGCAAAAGACCATTATTGTTATTATAAGTATCTTCTAGTTTATTTTCAAAATAAGATGTTGATACTTTCCCAAAGTGGTATGAATGCAAATTCCTGTCTCAGCAAGCCTTGAATGAACTGCTGCACTGCAATCTGAAAAAAATGTAGTCAGTTAAATATGTAAAATTAGTGGAGAATTAATTGAGAATTGAGTGTTTCATAAGCAGTTTAAAATATGAATTTATAACACGAGTCAAAATTGTCATTTAAAAGCATGTTTATAGTGTTTATGAAGTATCAGCATCATTGAATTACATGGAAGTTAATAAAGTTAAATAAGAATCATTTACATAATTTAATGGTGTTGGTTTCATGTCAATTAATTGAGAATTGAGTGTTTCATAAGCCATAAAAAATTTGAATTTTTAATATACTCCAAAATTATCATATAAAAACATGTTTTATAGAGTTTATGAAACATTGGCTTAAATGTAATGTATGACAGTAATTAATGCTAAATAAGAAACATATTCTCTTTCTAGTGGTGAAGATTTCAAAGTACTAACATTAGAATTGAGTATTTTATAAGCAATTAAAAAAATGAATTTTTAATATACTCCAAAATTATCATATAAAAACAAGTTTTATAGAGTTTATGAAACATTGGCATAAATGAAATGTATGATAGTTATTGTTGTTAAATTAGAACCATTTTCTCAATCTAGTGGTCAAGGTTTCAAGGTACTAACATGAGAATTGAGTATTTTATAAGCAATTAAAAAAATGAATTTGTAAAATATGCCAAATTTACCATATAAAAACATGTTTTATAGTGTTTATGAAATATCAGCATCAACAAAAATACATGGAAGTTAATAATGCTAAATAAGAATCATTTACTTAATTCATTGATCTTGGTTTCATGATACTAATTTTTTGTTTCACTAATATTAAGTTGGTATCAATTATATTCAATAACCATTACACACACATTGCATATATCCAATATTATTATCAATATCTTCTAGTTTATTTTCAAAATAAGATGTTGATACTTTCCCAAAGTGGTATGAATGCAAATTCCTGTCTCAGAAAGCCTTGAATGAACTGCTGCACTGCAATCTGAAAAAAATGTAGTCAGTTAAATATGTAAAATTAGTGGAGAATTAATTGAGAATTGAGTGTTTCATAAGCAGTTTAAAATATGAATTTATAACACGAGTCAAAATTGTCATTTAAAAGCATGTTTATAGTGTTTATGAAGTATCAGCATCAATGAATTACATGGAAGTTAATAAAGTTAAATAAGAATCATTTACATAATTTAATGGTGTTGGTTTCATGTCAATTAATTGAGAATTGAGTGTTTCATAAGCCATAAAACATTTGAATTTTTAATATACTCCAAAATTGTCATATAAAAACAAGTTTTATAGAGTTTATGAAACATTGGCATAAATGAAATGTATGATAGTTATTATTGCTAAATTAGAACCACTTTCTCAATCTAGTGGTCAAGGTATCAAAGTACTAACATTAGAATTGAGTATTTTATAAACAATTAAAAAAATGAATTTTTAATACACTCCAAAATTATCATATAAAAACAAGTTTTATAGAGTTTATGAAACATTGGCTTAAATGTAATGTATGACAGTAATTAATGCTAAATAAGAAACATATTCTCTTTCTAGTGGTGAAGGTTTCAAGGTACTAACATGAGAATTGAGTGTTTCATAAGCCATAAAACATTTGAATTTTTAATATACTCCAAAATTATCATATAAAAACAAGTTTTATAGAGTTTATGAAACATTGGCATAAATGAAATGTATGATAGTTATTGTTGTTAAATTAGAACCATTTTCTCAATCTAGTGGTCAAGGTTTCAAGGTACTAACATGAGAATTGAGTATTTTATAAGCAATTAAAAAAATGAATTTGTAAAATATGCCAAATTTACCATATAAAAACATGTTTTATAGTGTTTATGAAATATCAGCATCAACAAAAATACATGGAAGTTAATAATGCTAAATAAGAATCATTTACTTAATTCATTGATCTTGGTTTCATGATACTAATTTTTTGTTTCACTAATATTAAGTTGGTATCAATTATATTCAATAACCATTACACACACATTGCATATATCCAATATTATTATCAATATCTTCTAGTTTATTTTCAAAATAAGATGTTGATACTTTCCCAAAGTGGTATGAATGCAAATTCCTGTCTCAGAAAGCCTTGAATGAACTGCTGCACTGCAATCTGAAAAAAATGTAGTCAGTTAAATATGTAAAATTAGTGGAGAATTAATTGAGAATTGAGTGTTTCATAAGCAGTTTAAAATATGAATTTATAACACGAGTCAAAATTGTCATTTAAAAGCATGTTTATAGTGTTTATGAAGTATCAGCATCATTGAATTACATGGAAGTTAATAAAGTTAAATAAGAATCATTTACATAATTTAATGGTGTTGGTTTCATGTCAATTAATTGAGAATTGAGTGTTTCATAAGCCATAAAACATTTGAATTTTTAATATACTCCAAAATTATCATATAAAAACAAGTTTTATAGAGTTTATGAAACATTGGCATAAATGAAATGTATGATAGTTATTATTGTTAAATTAGAACCACTTACTCAATCTTGTGGTCAAGGTTTCAAAGTACTAACATTAGAATTGAGTATTTTATAAGCAATTAAAAAAATGAATTTGTAAAATACGTCAAATTTACTATATAAAAACATGTTTTATAGTGTTTATGAAGTATCAGCATCAATGAAATACATGGAATTAATAATGCTTAATAAGAATCATTTACATAATTCATTGGTCTTTGTTTCATGATATTTACTTTTTGTTTCACTAATATTAAGTTGCTATCAATTACATACAGTTATTATTACACGTACCTTGCAAAAGACCATTATTGTTATTATAAGTATCTTCTAGTTTATTTTCAAAATAAGATGTTGATACTTTCCCAAAGTGGTATGAATGCAAATTCCTGTCTCAGCAAGCCTTGAATGAACTGCTGCACTGCAATCTGAAAAAAATGTAGTCAGTTAAATATGTAAAATTAGTGGAGAATTAATTGAGAATTGAGTGTTTCATAAGCAGTTTAAAATATGAATTTATAACACGAGTCAAAATTGTCATTTAAAAGCATGTTTATAGTGTTTATGAAGTATCAGCATCATTGAATTACATGGAAGTTAATAAAGTTAAATAAGAATCATTTACATAATTTAATGGTGTTGGTTTCATGTCAATTAATTGAGAATTGAGTGTTTCATAAGCCATAAAAAATTTGAATTTTTAATATACTCCAAAATTATCATATAAAAACATGTTTTATAGAGTTTATGAAACATTGGCTTAAATGTAATGTATGACAGTAATTAATGCTAAATAAGAAACATATTCTCTTTCTAGTGGTGAAGATTTCAAAGTACTAACATTAGAATTGAGTATTTTATAAGCAATTAAAAAAATGAATTTTTAATATACTCCAAAATTATCATATAAAAACAAGTTTTATAGAGTTTATGAAACATTGGCATAAATGAAATGTATGATAGTTATTGTTGTTAAATTAGAACCATTTTCTCAATCTAGTGGTCAAGGTTTCAAGGTACTAACATGAGAATTGAGTATTTTATAAGCAATTAAAAAAATGAATTTGTAAAATATGCCAAATTTACCATATAAAAACATGTTTTATAGTGTTTATGAAATATCAGCATCAACAAAAATACATGGAAGTTAATAATGCTAAATAAGAATCATTTACTTAATTCATTGATCTTGGTTTCATGATACTAATTTTTTGTTTCACTAATATTAAGTTGGTATCAATTATATTCAATAACCATTACACACACATTGCATATATCCAATATTATTATCAATATCTTCTAGTTTATTTTCAAAATAAGATGTTGATACTTTCCCAAAGTGGTATGAATGCAAATTCCTGTCTCAGAAAGCCTTGAATGAACTGCTGCACTGCAATCTGAAAAAAATGTAGTCAGTTAAATATGTAAAATTAGTGGAGAATTAATTGAGAATTGAGTGTTTCATAAGCAGTTTAAAATATGAATTTATAACACGAGTCAAAATTGTCATTTAAAAGCATGTTTATAGTGTTTATGAAGTATCAGCATCAATGAATTACATGGAAGTTAATAAAGTTAAATAAGAATCATTTACATAATTTAATGGTGTTGGTTTCATGTCAATTAATTGAGAATTGAGTGTTTCATAAGCCATAAAACATTTGAATTTTTAATATACTCCAAAATTGTCATATAAAAACAAGTTTTATAGAGTTTATGAAACATTGGCATAAATGAAATGTATGATAGTTATTATTGCTAAATTAGAACCACTTTCTCAATCTAGTGGTCAAGGTATCAAAGTACTAACATTAGAATTGAGTATTTTATAAACAATTAAAAAAATGAATTTTTAATACACTCCAAAATTATCATATAAAAACAAGTTTTATAGAGTTTATGAAACATTGGCTTAAATGTAATGTATGACAGTAATTAATGCTAAATAAGAAACATATTCTCTTTCTAGTGGTGAAGGTTTCAAGGTACTAACATGAGAATTGAGTGTTTCATAAGCCATAAAACATTTGAATTTTTAATATACTCCAAAATTATCATATAAAAACAAGTTTTATAGAGTTTATGAAACATTGGCATAAATGAAATGTATGATAGTTATTGTTGTTAAATTAGAACCATTTTCTCAATCTAGTGGTCAAGGTTTCAAGGTACTAACATGAGAATTGAGTATTTTATAAGCAATTAAAAAATGAATTTGTAAAATATGCCAAATTTACCATATAAAAACATGTTTTATAGTGTTTATGAAATATCAGCATCAACAAAAATACATGGAAGTTAATAATGCTAAATAAGAATCATTTACTTAATTCATTGATCTTGGTTTCATGATACTAATTTTTTGTTTCACTAATATTAAGTTGGTATCAATTATATTCAATAACCATTACACACACATTGCATATATCCAATATTATTATCAATATCTTCTAGTTTATTTTCAAAATAAGATGTTGATACTTTCCCAAAGTGGTATGAATGCAAATTCCTGTCTCAGAAAGCCTTGAATGAACTGCTGCACTGCAATCTGAAAAAAATGTAGTCAGTTAAATATGTAAAATTAGTGGAGAATTAATTGAGAATTGAGTGTTTCATAAGCAGTTTAAAATATGAATTTATAACACGAGTCAAAATTGTCATTTAAAAGCATGTTTATAGTGTTTATGAAGTATCAGCATCATTGAATTACATGGAAGTTAATAAAGTTAAATAAGAATCATTTACATAATTTAATGGTGTTGGTTTCATGTCAATTAATTGAGAATTGAGTGTTTCATAAGCCATAAAACATTTGAATTTTTAATATACTCCAAAATTGTCATATAAAAACAAGTTTTATAGAGTTTATGAAACATTGGCATAAATGAAATGTATGATAGTTATTATTGCTAAATTAGAACCACTTTCTCAATCTAGTGGTCAAGGTTTCAAAGTACTAACATTAGAATTGAGTATTTTATAAACAATTAAAAAAATGAATTTTTAATACACTCCAAAATTATCATATAAAAACAAGTTTTATAGAGTTTATGAAACATTGGCTTAAATGTAATGTATGACAGTAATTAATGCTAAATAAGAAACATATTCTCTTTCTAGTGGTGAAGGTTTCAAGGTACTAACATGAGAATTGAGTGTTTCATAAGCCATAAAACATTTGAATTTTTAATATACTCCAAAATTATCATATAAAAACAAGTTTTATAGAGTTTATGAAACATTGGCATAAATGAAATGTATGATAGTTATTATTGTTAAGTTAGAAACATTTTCTCAATCTAGTGGTCAAGGTTTCAAGGTACTAACATGAGAATTGAGTATTTTATAAGCAATTAAAAAAATTAATTTGTAAAATACGCCAAATTTACCATATAAAAACATGTTTTATAGTGTTTATGAAATATCAGCATCAACAAAAATACATGGAAGTTCATAATGCTAAATAAGAATCATTTACTTGATTCATTGGTCTTGGTTTCATGATACTAATTTTTTGTTTCACTAGTATTAATTTGCTATCAATTATATTCACTAACCATTACACACACATTGCATAAATCCAATATTATTATCAATATCTTCTAGTTTATTTTCAAAATAAGATGTTGATACTTTCCCAAAGTGGTATGAATGCAAATTTCCGTCTCAGCAAGCCTTGGGTGAACTGCTGCACTGCAATCTGAAAAAAATGTAGTCAGTTAAATATGTAAAATTAGTGGAGAATTAATTGAGAATTGAGTGTTTCATAAGCAGTTTAAAATATGAATTTATAACACGAGACAAAATTGTCATTTAAAAGCATGTTTATAGTGTTTATGAAGTATCAGCATCAATGAATTACATGGAAGTTAATAAAGTTAAATAAGAATCATTTACATAATTTAATGGTGTTGGTTTCATGTCAATTAATTGAGAATTGAGTGTTTCATAAGTCATAAAAAATTTGAATTTATAATATACTCCAAAATTATCATATAAAAACATGTTTTATAGAGTTTATGAAACATTGGCTTAAATGTAATGTATGACAGTAATTAATGCTAAATAAGAAACATATTCTCTTTCTAGTGGTGAAGATTTCAAAGTACTAACATTAGAATTGAGTATTTTATAAGCAATTAAAAAAATGAATTTTTAATATACTCCAAAATTATCATATAAAAACAAGTTTTATAGAGTTTATGAAACATTGGCATAAATGAAATGTATGATAGTTATTATTGTTAAATTAGAACCACTTACTCAATCTTGTGGTCAAGGTTTCAAAGTACTAACATTAGAATTGAGTATTTTATAAGCAATTAAAAAAATGAATTTGTAAAATACGTCAAATTTACTATATAAAAACATGTTTTATAGTGTTTATGAAGTATCAGCATCAATGAAATACATGGAATTAATAATGCTTAATAAGAATCATTTACATAATTCATTGGTCTTGGTTTCATGATATTTACTTTTTGTTTCACTAATATTAAGTTGCTATCAATTACATACAGTTATTATTACACGTACCTTGCAAAAGACCATTATTGTTATTATAAGTATCTTCTAGTTTATTTTCAAAATAAGATGTTGATACTTTCCCAAAGTGGTATGAATGCAAATTCCTGTCTCAGCAAGCCTTGAATGAACTGCTGCACTGCAATCTGAAAAAAATGTAGTCAGTTAAATATGTAAAATTAGTGGAGAATTAATTGAGAATTGAGTGTTTCATAAGCAGTTTAAAATATGAATTTATAACACGAGTCAAAATTGTCATTTAAAAGCATGTTTATAGTGTTTATGAAGTATCAGCATCAATGAATTACATGGAAGTTAATAAAGTTAAATAAGAATCATTTACATAATTTAATGGTGTTGGTTTCATGTCAATTAATTGAGAATTGAGTGTTTCATAAGCCATAAAAAATTTGAATTTTTAATATACTCCAAAATTATCATATAAAAACATGTTTTATAGAGTTTATGAAACATTGGCATAAATGAAATGTATGATAGTTATTATTGCTAAATTAGAACCACTTTCTCAATCTAGTGGTCAAGGTTTCAAAGTACTAACATTAGAATTGAGTATTTTATAAGCAATTAAAAAAATGAATTTTTAATACACTCCAAAATTATCATATAAAAACAAGTTTTATAGAGTTTATGAAACATTGGCTTAAATGTAATGTATGACAGTAATTAATGCTAAATAAGAAACATATTCTCTTTCTAGTGGTGAAGGTTTCAAGGTACTAACATGAGAATTGAGTGTTTCATAAGCCATAAAACATTTGAATTTTTAATATACTCCAAAATTATCATATAAAAACAAGTTTTATAGAGTTTATGAAACATTGGCATAAATGAAATGTATGATAGTTATTGTTGTTAAATTAGAACCATTTTCTCAATCTAGTGGTCAAGGTTTCAAGGTACTAACATGAGAATTGAGTATTTTATAAGCAATTAAAAAAATGAATTTGTAAAATACGCCAAATTTACCATATAAAAACATGTTTTATAGTGTTTATGAAATATCAGCATCAACAAAAATACATGGAAGTTAATAATGCTAAATAAGAATCATTTACTTAATTCATTGATCTTGGATTCATGATACTAATTTTTTGTTTCACTAATATTAAGTTGGTATCAATTATATTCAATAACCATTACACACACATTGCATATATCCAATATTATTATCAATATCTTCTAGTTTATTTTCAAAATAAGATGTTGATACTTTCCCAAAGTGGTATGAATGCAAATTCCTGTCTCAGAAAGCCTTGAATGAACTGCTGCACTGCAATCTGAAAAAAATGTAGTCAGTTAAATATGTAAAATTAGTGGAGAAATAATTGAGAATTGAGTGTTTCATAAGCAGTTTAAAATATGAATTTATAACACGAGTCAAAATTGTCATTTAAAAGCATGTTTATAGTGTTTATGAAGTATCAGCATCAATGAATTACATGGAAGTTAATAAAGTTAAATAAGAATCATTTACATAATTTAATGGTGTTGGTTTCATGTCAATTAATTGAGAATTGAGTGTTTCATAAGCCATAAAACATTTGAATTTTTAATATACTCCAAAATTGTCATATAAAAACAAGTTTTATAGAGTTTATGAAACATTGGCATAAATGAAATGTATGATAGTTATTATTGCTAAATTAGAACCACTTTCTCAATCTAGTGGTCAAGGTTTCAAAGTACTAACATTAGAATTGAGTATTTTATAAACAATTAAAAAAATGAATTTTTAATACACTCCAAAATTATCATATAAAAACAAGTTTTATAGAGTTTATGAAACATTGGCTTAAATGTAATGTATGACAGTAATTAATGCTAAATAAGAAACATATTCTCTTTCTAGTGGTGAAGGTTTCAAGGTACTAACATGAGAATTGAGTGTTTCATAAGCCATAAAACATTTGAATTTTTAATATACTCCAAAATTATCATATAAAAACAAGTTTTATAGAGTTTATGAAACATTGGCATAAATGAAATGTATGATAGTTATTGTTGTTAAATTAGAACCATTTTCTCAATCTAGTGGTCAAGGTTTCAAGGTACTAACATGAGAATTGAGTATTTTATAAGCAATTAAAAAAATGAATTTGTAAAATATGCCAAATTTACCATATAAAAACATGTTTTATAGTGTTTATGAAATATCAGCATCAACAAAAATACATGGAAGTTAATAATGCTAAATAAGAATCATTTACTTAATTCATTGATCTTGGTTTCATGATACTAATTTTTTGTTTCACTAATATTAAGTTGGTATCAATTATATTCAATAACCATTACACACACATTGCATATATCCAATATTATTATCAATATCTTCTAGTTTATTTTCAAAATAAGATGTTGATACTTTCCCAAAGTGGTATGAATGCAAATTCCTGTCTCAGAAAGCCTTGAATGAACTGCTGCACTGCAATCTGAAAAAAATGTAGTCAGTTAAATATGTAAAATTAGTGGAGAATTAATTGAGAATTGAGTGTTTCATAAGCAGTTTAAAATATGAATTTATAACACGAGTCAAAATTGTCATTTAAAAGCATGTTTATAGTGTTTATGAAGTATCAGCATCATTGAATTACATGGAAGTTAATAAAGTTAAATAAGAATCATTTACATAATTTAATGGTGTTGGTTTCATGTCAATTAATTGAGAATTGAGTGTTTCATAAGCCATAAAACATTTGAATTTTTAATATACTCCAAAATTGTCATATAAAAACAAGTTTTATAGAGTTTATGAAACATTGGCATAAATGAAATGTATGATAGTTATTATTGCTAAATTAGAACCACTTTCTCAATCTAGTGGTCAAGGTTTCAAAGTACTAACATTAGAATTGAGTATTTTATAAACAATTAAAAAAATGAATTTTTAATACACTCCAAAATTATCATATAAAAACAAGTTTTATAGAGTTTATGAAACATTGGCTTAAATGTAATGTATGACAGTAATTAATGCTAAATAAGAAACATATTCTCTTTCTAGTGGTGAAGGTTTCAAGGTACTAACATGAGAATTGAGTGTTTCATAAGCCATAAAACATTTGAATTTTTAATATACTCCAAAATTATCATATAAAAACAAGTTTTATAGAGTTTATGAAACATTGGCATAAATGAAATGTATGATAGTTATTGTTGTTAAATTAGAACCATTTTCTCAATCTAGTGGTCAAGGTTTCAAGGTACTAACATGAGAATTGAGTATTTTATAAGCAATTAAAAAATGAATTTGTAAAATATGCCAAATTTACCATATAAAAACATGTTTTATAGTGTTTATGAAATATCAGCATCAACAAAAATACATGGAAGTTAATAATGCTAAATAAGAATCATTTACTTAATTCATTGATCTTGGTTTCATGATACTAATTTTTTGTTTCACTAATATTAAGTTGGTATCAATTATATTCAATAACCATTACACACACATTGCATATATCCAATATTATTATCAATATCTTCTAGTTTATTTTCAAAATAAGATGTTGATACTTTCCCAAAGTGGTATGAATGCAAATTCCTGTCTCAGAAAGCCTTGAATGAACTGCTGCACTGCAATCTGAAAAAAATGTAGTCAGTTAAATATGTAAAATTAGTGGAGAATTAATTGAGAATTGAGTGTTTCATAAGCAGTTTAAAATATGAATTTATAACACGAGTCAAAATTGTCATTTAAAAGCATGTTTATAGTGTTTATGAAGTATCAGCATCATTGAATTACATGGAAGTTAATAAAGTTAAATAAGAATCATTTACATAATTTAATGGTGTTGGTTTCATGTCAATTAATTGAGAATTGAGTGTTTCATAAGCCATAAAACATTTGAATTTTTAATATACTCCAAAATTGTCATATAAAAACAAGTTTTATAGAGTTTATGAAACATTGGCATAAATGAAATGTATGATAGTTATTATTGCTAAATTAGAACCACTTTCTCAATCTAGTGGTCAAGTTTCAAAGTACTAACATTAGAATTGAGTATTTTATAAGCAATTAAAAAAATGAATTTTTAATACACTCCAAAATTATCATATAAAAACAAGTATTATAGAGTTTATGAAACATTGGCTTAAATGTAATGTATGACAGTAATTAATGCTAAATAAGAAACATATACTCTTTCTAGTGTTGAAGGTTTCAAGGTATTAACATGAGAATTGAGTGTTTCATAAGCCATAAAACATTTGAATTTTTAATATACTCCAAAATTATCATATAAAAACAAGTTTTATAGAGTTTATGAAACATTGGCATAAATGAAATGTATGATAGTTATTGTTGTTAAATTAGAACCATTTTCTCAATCTAGTGGTCAAGGTTTCAAGGTACTAACATGAGAATTGAGTATTTTATAAGCAATTAAAAAAATGAATTTGTAAAATATGCCAAATTTACCATATAAAAACATGTTTTATAGTGTTTATGAAATATCAGCATCAACAAAAATACATGGAAGTTAATAATGCTAAATAAGAATCATTTACTTAATTCATTGATCTTGGTTTCATGATACTAATTTTTTGTTTCACTAATATTAAGTTGCTATCAATTATATTCACTAACCATTACACACACATTGCATAAATCCAATATTATTATCAATATCTTCTAGTTTATTTTCAAAATAAGATGTTGATACTTTCCCAAAGTGGTATGAATGCAAATTCCTGTCTCAGAAAGCCTTGAATGAACTGCTGCACTGCAATCTGAAAAAAATGTAGTCAGTTAAATATGTAAAATTAGTGGAGAATTAATTGAGAATTGAGTGTTTCATAAGCAGTTTAAAATATGAATTTATAACACGAGTCAAAATTGTCATTTAAAAGCATGTTTATAGTGTTTATGAAGTATCAGCATCATTGAATTACATGGAAGTTAATAAAGTTAAATAAGAATCATTTACATAATTTAATGGTGTTGGTTTCATGTCAATTAATTGAGAATTGAGTGTTTCATAAGCCATAAAAAATTTGAATTTTTAATATACTCCAAAATATCATATAAAAACATGTTTTATAGAGTTTATGAAACATTGGCTTAAATGTAATGTATGACAGTAATTAATGCTAAATAAGAAACATATTCTCTTTCTAGTGGTGAAGATTTCAAAGTACTAACATTAGAATTGAGTATTTTATAAGCAATTAAAAAAATGAATTTTTAATATACTCCAAAATTATCATATAAAAAAAGTTTTATAGAGTTTATGAACATTGGCATAAATGAAATGTATGATAGTTATTATTGTTAAATTAGAAACATTTTCTCAATCTAGTGGTCAAGGTTTCAAGGTACTAACATGAGAATTGAGTATTTTATAAGCAATTAAAAAAATTAATTTGTAAAATACGCCAAATTTACCATATAAAAACATGTTTTATAGTGTTTATGAAATATCAGCATCAACAAAAATACATGCAAGTTCATAATGCTAAATAAGAATCATTTAATTAATTCATTGGTCTTGGTTTCATGATACTAATATTTGTTTCACTAGTATTAATTTGCTATCAATTATATTCACTAACCATTACACACACATTGCATAAATCCAATATTATTATCAATATCTTCTAGTTTATTTTCAAAATAAGATGTTGATACTTTCCCAAAGTGGTATGAATGCAAATTTCTGTCTCAGCAAGCCTTGGGTGAACTGCTGCACTGCAATCTGAAAAAAATGTAGTCAGTTAAATATGTAAAATTAGTGGAGAATTAATTGAGAATTGAGTGTTTCATAAGCAGTTTAAAATATGAATTTATAACACGAGTCAAAATTGTCATTTAAAAGCATGTTTATAGTGTTTATGAAGTATCAGCATCAATGAATTACATGGAAGTTAATAAAGTTAAATAAGAATCATTTACATAATTTAATGGTGTTGGTTTCATGTCAATTAATTGAGAATTGAGTGTTTCATAAGCCATAAAAAATTTGAATTTTTAATATACTCCAAAATTATCATATAAAAACATGTTTTATAGAGTTTATGAAACATTGGCTTAAATGTAATGTATGACAGTAATTAATGCTAAATAAGAAACATATTCTCTTTCTAGTGGTGAAGATTTCAAAGTACTAACATTAGAATTGAGTATTTTATAAGCAATTAAAAAAATGAATTTTTAATATACTCCAAAATTATCATATAAAAACAAGTTTTATAGAGTTTATGAAACATTGGCATAAATGAAATGTATGATAGTTATTATTGTTAAATTAGAAACATTTTCTCAATCTAGTGGTCAAGGTTTCAAGGTACTAACATGAGAATTGAGTATTTTATAAGCAATTAAAAAAATTAATTTGTAAAATACGCCAAATTTACCATATAAAAACATGTTTTATAGTGTTTATGAAATATCAGCATCAACAAAAATACATGCAAGTTCATAATGCTAAATAAGAATCATTTAATTAATTCATTGGTCTTGGTTTCATGATACTAATATTTGTTTCACTAGTATTAATTTGCTATCAATTATATTCACTAACCATTACACACACATTGCATAAATCCAATATTATTATCAATATCTTCTAGTTTATTTTCAAAATAAGATGTTGATACTTTCCCAAAGTGGTATGAATGCAAATTTCTGTCTCAGCAAGCCTTGGGTGAACTGCTGCACTGCAATCTGAAAAAAATGTAGTCAGTTAAATATGTAAAATTAGTGGAGAATTAATTGAGAATTGAGTGTTTCATAAGCAGTTTAAAATATGAATTTATAACACGAGTCAAAATTGTCATTTAAAAGCATGTTTATAGTGTTTATGAAGTATCAGCATCAATGAATTACATGGAAGTTAATAAAGTTAAATAAGAATCATTTACATAATTTAATGGTGTTGGTTTCATGTCAATTAATTGAGAATTGAGTGTTTCATAAGCCATAAAAAATTTGAATTTTTAATATACTCCAAAATTATCATATAAAACAAGTTTTATAGAGTTTATGAAACAGTGGCATAAATGAAATGTATGATAGTTATTATTGTTAAATTAGAAACATTTTCTCAATCTAGTGGTCAAGGTTTCAAAGTACTAACATTAGAATTGAGTATTTTATAAGCAATTAAAAAAATGAATTTTAATACACTCCAAAATTATCATATAAAAACAAGTTTTATAGAGTTTATGAAACATTGGCTTAAATGTAATGTATGACAGTAATTAATGCTAAATAAGAAACATATTCTCTTTCTAGTGGTGAAGGTTTCAAGGTACTAACATGAGAATTGAGTGTTTCATAAGCCATAAAACATTTGAATTTTTAATATACTCCAAAATTATCATATAAAAACAAGTTTTATAGAGTTTATGAAACATTGGCATAAATGAAATGTATGATAGTTATTATTGTTAAATTAGAAACATTTTCTCAATCTAGTGGTCAAGGTTTCAAGGTACTAACATGAGAATTGAGTATTTTATAAGCAATTAAAAAAATTAATTTGTAAAATACGCCAAATTTACCATATAAAAACATGTTTTATAGTGTTTATGAAATATCAGCATCAACAAAAATACATGGAAGTTCATAATGCTAAATAAGAATCATTTAATTAATTCATTGGTCTTGGTTTCATGATACTAATATTTGTTTCACTAGTATTAATTTGCCATCAATTATATTCACTAACCATTACACACACATTGCATAAATCCAATATTATTATCAATATCTTCTAGTTTATTTTCAAAATAAGATGTTGATACTTTCCCAAAGTGGTATGAATGCAAATTTCTGTCTCAGCAAGCCTTGAGTGAACTGCTGCACTGCAATCTGAAAAAAATGTAGTCAGTTAAATATGTAAAATTAGTGGAGAATTATTTGAGAATTGAGTGTTTCATAAGCCATATAACATTTGAATTTTTAATATACTCCAAAATTATCATATAAAAACAAGTTTTATAGAGTTTATGAAACATTGGCATAAATGAAATGTATGAAAGTTATTATTGCTAAATTAGAACCACTTAATCAATCTTGTGGTCAAGGTTTCAAAGTACTAACATTAGAATTGAGTATTTTATAAGCAATTAAAAAAATGAATTTGTAAAATACGTCAAATTTACTATATAAAAACATGTTTTATAGTGTTTATGAAGTATCAGCATCAATGAAATACATGGAATTAATAATGCTTAATAAGAATCATTTACATAATTCATTGGTCTTGGTTTCATGATATTTACTTTTTGTTTCACTAATATTAAGTTGCTATCAATTACATACAGTTATTATTACACGTACCTTGCAAAAGACCATTATTGTTATTATAAGTATCTTCTAGTTTATTTTCAAAATAAGATGTTGATACTTTCCCAAAGTGGTATGAATGCAAATTCCTGTCTCAGCAAGCCTTGAATGAACTGCTGCACTGCAATCTGAAAAAAATGTAGTCAGTTAAATATGTAAAATTAGTGGAGAATTAATTGAGAATTAAGTGTTTCATAAGCAGTTTAAAATATGAATTTATAACACGAGTCAAAATTGTCATTTAAAAGCATGTTTATAGTGTTTATGAAGTATCAGCATCATTGAATTACATGGAAGTTAATAAAGTTAAATAAGAATCATTTACATAATTTAATGGTGTTGGTTTCATGTCAATTAATTGAGAATTGAGTGTTTCATAAGCCATAAAAAATTTGAATTTTTAATATACTCCAAAATTATCATATAAAAACATGTTTTATAGAGTTTATGAAACATTGGCTTAAATGTAATGTATGACAGTAATTAATGCTAAATAAGAAACATATTCTCTTTCTAGTGGTGAAGATTTCAAAGTACTAACATTAGAATTGAGTATTTTATAAGCAATTAAAAAAATGAATTTTTAATATACTCCAAAATTATCATATAAAAACAAGTTTTATAGAGTTTATGAAACATTGGCATAAATGAAATGTATGATAGTTATTATTGTTAAATTAGAAACATTTTCTCAATCTAGTGGTCAAGGTTTCAAGGTACTAACAGGAGAATTGAGTATTTTATAAGCAATTAAAAAAATTAATTTGTAAAATACGCCAAATTTACCATATAAAAACATGTTTTATAGTGTTTATGAAATATCAGCATCAACAAAAATACATGCAAGTTCATAATGCTAAATAAGAATCATTTAATTAATTCATTGGTCTTGGTTTCATGATACTAATATTTGTTTCACTAGTATTAATTTGCTATCAATTATATTCACTAACCATTACACACACATTGCATAAATCCAATATTATTATCAATATCTTCTAGTTTATTTTCAAAATAAGATGTTGATACTTTCCCAAAGTGGTATGAATGCAAATTTCTGTCTCAGCAAGCCTTGGGTGAACTGCTGCACTGCAATCTGAAAAAAATGTAGTCAGTTAAATATGTAAAATTAGTGGAGAATTAATTGAGAATTGAGTGTTTCATAAGCAGTTTAAAATATGAATTTATAACACGAGTCAAAATTGTCATTTAAAAGCATGTTTATAGTGTTTATGAAGTATCAGCATCAATGAATTACATGGAAGTTAATAAAGTTAAATAAGAATCATTTACATAATTTAATGGTGTTGGTTTCATGTCAATTAATTGAGAATTGAGTTTTCATAAGCCATATAACATTTGAATTTTTAATATACTCCAAAATTATCATATAAAAACAAGTTTTATAGAGTTTATGAAACATTGGCTTAAATGTAATGTATGACAGTAATTAATGCTAAATAAGAAATATATTCTCTTTCTAGTGGTGAAGGTTTCAAGGTACTAACATGAGAATTGAGTGTTTCATAAGCCATAAAACATTTGAATTTTTAATATACTCCAAAATTATCATATAAAAACAAGTTTTATAGAGTTTATGAAACATTGGCATAAATGAAATGTATGATAGTTATTATTGCTAAATTAGAACCACTTTCTTAATCTAGTGGTCAAGGTTTCAAAGTACTAAAATTAGAATTGAGTATTTTATAAGCAATTAAAAAAATGAATTTTAATACACTCCAAAATTATCATATAAAAACAAGTTTTATAGAGTTTATGAAACATTGGCTTAAATGTAATGTATGACAGTAATTAATGCTAAATAAGAAACATATTCTCTTTCTAGTGGTGAAGGTTTCAAGGTACTAACATGAGAATTGAGTGTTTCATAAGCCATAAAACATTTGAATTTTTAATATATTCCAAAATTATCATATAAAAACTAGTTTTATAGAGTTTTATGAAACAGTGGCATAAATGAAATGTATGATAGTTATTATTGTTAAATTAGAAACATTTTCTCAATCTAGTGGTCAAGGTTTCAAAGTACTAACATTAGAATTGAGTATTTTATAAGCAATTAAAAAAATGAATTTTTAATACACTCCAAAATTATCATATAAAAACAAGTTTTATAGAGTTTATGAAACATTGGCTTAAATGTAATGTATGACAGTAATTAATGCTAAATAAGAAACATATTCTCTTTCTAGTGGTGAAGGTTTCAAGGTACTAACATGAGAATTGAGTGTTTCATAAGCCATAAAACATTTGAATTTTAATATACTCCAAAATTATCATATAAAAACAAGTTTATAGAGTTTATGAAACATTGGCATAAATGAAATGTATGATAGTTATTATTGTTAAATTAGAAACATTTTCTCAATCTAGTGGTCAAGGTTTCAAGGTACTAACATGAGAATTGAGTATTTTATAAGCAATTAAAAAAATTAATTTGTAAAATACGCCAAATTTACCATATAAAAACATGTTTTATAGTGTTTATGAAATATCAGCATCAACAAAAATACATGGAAGTTCATAATGCTAAATAAGAATCATTTAATTAATTCATTGGTCTTGGTTTCATGATACTAATATTTGTTTCACTAGTATTAATTTGCCATCAATTATATTCACTAACCATTACACACACATTGCATAAATCCAATATTATTATCAATATCTTCTAGTTTATTTTCAAAATAAGATGTTGATACTTTCCCAAAGTGGTATGAATGCAAATTTCTGTCTCAGCAAGCCTTGAGTGAACTGCTGCACTGCAATCTGAAAAAATGTAGTCAGTTAAATATGTAAAATTAGTGGAGAATTATTTGAGAATTGAGTGTTTCATAAGCCATATAACATTTGAATTTTTAATATACTCCAAAATTATCATATAAAACAAGTTTTATAGAGTTTATGAAACATTGGCATAAATGAAATGTATGAAAGTTATTATTGCTAAATTAGAACCACTTAATCAATCTTGTGGTCAAGGTTTCAAAGTACTAACATTTGAATTGAGTATTTTATAAGCATTAAAAAAATGAATTTGTAAAATACGTCAAATTTACTATATAAAACATGTTTTATAGTGTTTATGAAGTATCAGCATCAATGAAATACATGGAATTAATAATGCTTAATAAGAATCATTTACATAATTCATTGGTCTTGGTTTCATGATATTTACTTTTTGTTTCACTATATTAAGTTGCTATCAATTACATACAGTTATTATTACACGTACCTTGCAAAAGACCATTATTGTTATTATAAGTATCTTCTAGTTTATTTTCAAAATAAGATGTTGATACTTTCCCAAAGTGGTATGAATGCAAATTCCTGTCTCAGCAAGCCTTGAATGAACTGCTGCACTGCAATCTGAAAAAAATGTAGTCAGTTAAATATGTAAAATTAGTGGAGAATTAATTGAGAATTGAGTGTTTCATAAGCAGTTTAAAATATGAATTTATAACACGAGTCAAAATTGTCATTTAAAAGCATGTTTATAGTGTTTATGAAGTATCAGCATCAATGAATTACATGGAAGTTAATAAAGTTAAATAAGAATCATTTACATAATTTAATGGTGTTGGTTTCATGTCAATTAATTGAGAATTGAGTATTTTATAAGCAATTAAAAAATGAATTTTTAATACACTCCAAAATTATCATATAAAAACAAGTTTTATAGAATTTATGAAACATTGGCTTAAATGTAATGTATGACAGTAATTAATGCTAAATAAGAACATATTCTCTTTCTAGTGGTGAAGGTTTCAAGGTACTAACATGAGAATTAAGTGTTTCATAAGCCATAAACATTTGAATTTTAATATACTCCAAAATTATCATATAAAAACAAGTTTTATAGAGTTTATGAAACATTGGCATAAATGAAATGTATGATAGTTATTATTGCTAAATTAGAACCACTTTCTTATCTAGTGGTCAAGGTTTCAAAGTACTAAAATTAGAATTGAGTATTTTATAAGCAATTAAAAAAATGAATTTTTAATACACTCCAAAATTATTATATAAAACATGTTTTATAGTGTTTATGAAATATCAGCATCAACAAAAATACATGGAAGTTCATAATGCTAAATAAGAATCATTTACTTAATTCATTGGTCTTGGTTTCATGATACTAATTTTTTGTTTCACTAGTATTAATTTGCTATCAATTATATTCACTAACCATTACACACACATTGCATAAATCCAATATTATTATCAATATCTTCTAGTTTATTTTCAAAATAAGATGTTGATACTTTCCCAAAGTGGTATGAATGCAAATTTCTGTCTCAGCAAGCCTTGGGTGAACTGCTGCACTGCAATCTGAAAAAATGTAGTCAGTTAAATATGTAAAATTAGTGGAGAATTAATTGAGAATTGAGTGTTTCATAAGCAGTTTAAAATATGAATTTATAACACGAGTCAAAATTGTCATTTAAAAGCATGTTTATAGTGTTTATGAAGTATCAGCATCAATGAATTACATGGAAGTTAATAAGTTAAATAGAATCATTTACATAATTTAATGGTGTTGGTTTCATGTCAATTAATTGAGAATTGAGTTTTTCATAAGCCATAAAACATTTGAATTTTTAATATACTCCAAATTATCATATAAAAACAAGTTTTATAGAGTTTATGAAACATTGGCTTAAATGTAATGTATGACAGTAATTAATGCTAATAGAAACATATTCTCTTTCTAGTGGTGAAGGTTTCAAGGTACTAACATGAGAATTGAGTGTTTCATAAGCCATAAAACATTGAATTTTTAATATACTCCAAAATTATCATATAAAAACAAGTTTTATAGAGTTTATGAACATTGGCTAAATGAAATGTATGATAGTTATTATTGCTAAATTAGAACCACTTTCTCAATCTAGTGGTCAAGGTTTCAAAGTACTAACATAGAATTGAGTGTTTCATAAGCCTTAAAAAATGAATTTGTAAAATACCCAAATTTACCATATAAAAACATGTTTTATAGTGTTTATGAAATATCAGCATCAACAAAAATACATGGAAGTTAATAATGCTAAATAAGAATCATTTACTTAATTCATTGGTCTTGGTTTCATGATACTAATTTTTTGTTTCACTAGTATTAATTTGCTATCAATTATATTCAATAACCATTACACACACATTGCATAAATCCAATATTATTATCAATATCTTCTAGTTTATTTTCAAAATAAGATGTTGATACTTTCCCAAAGTGGTATGAATGCAAATTCTGTCTCAGCAAGCCTTGAATGAACTGCTGCACTGCAATCTGAAAAAAATGTAGTCAGTTAAATATGTAAAATTAGTGGAGAATTAATTGAGAATTGAGTGTTTCATAAGCAGTTTAAAATATGAATTTATAACACGAGTCAAAATTGTCATTTAAAAGCATGTTTATAGTGTTTATGAAGTATCAGCATCAATGAATTACATGGAAGTTAATAAAGTTAAATAAGAATCATTTACATAATTTAATGGTGTTGGTTTCATGTCAATAAATTGAGAATTGAGTGTTCATAAGCCATAAAAATTTGAATTTTTAATATACTCCAAAATTATCATATAAAAACAAGTTTTATAGAGTTTATGAAACATTGGCATAAATGAAATGTATGATAGTTATTAATCTAAATAAGAAACAATTCTCTTTCTAGTGGTGAAGGTTTCAAGATACTAACATGAGAATTGAGTATTTTATAAGCAATTAAAAAAATGAATTTTAATACACTCCAAAATTATCATATAAAAACAAGTTTTATAGAGTTTATGAAACATTGGCTTAAAGTAATGTATGACAGTAATTAATGCTAAATAAGAAACATTATTCTCTTTCTAGTGGTGAAGTTTCAAGTACTAACATGAGAATTGAGTGTTTCATAAGCCATTAAAACATTTGAATTTTAAATATACTCCAAAATTATCATATAAAAACAAGTTTTATAGAGTTTATGAAACATTGGCATAAATGAAATGTATGATAGTTATTATTGCTAAATTAGAACCATTTTCAATCTAGTGGTCAAGGTTTCAAAGTACTAACATAGAATTGAGTGTTTCATAAGCCTTAAAAAATTGAATTTTAATATACTCCAAATTATCATATAAAAACAAGTTTTATAGAGTTTATGAAACATGGCATAAATGAAATGTATGATAGTTATAATGTAAATTTAGCTCTTTTTTAGAAACACTTTCTCAATCTAGTGGTAAAGGTTTCAAAAGTACTAACATTAGAATTGAGTATTTTATAAGCAATTAAAAATGACTTTTTAATATACTCCAAAATTATCATATAAAAACAAGTTTATAGAGTTTATGAAACATGGCATAAATGAAATTATGATAGTTATTATTGTTAAATGAGAACCATTCTCAATCTAGTGGTCAAGGTTTTCAAGGATAACATGAGAATTGAGTGTTTTATAAGCATTTTAAAAAATTAATTTGTAAAATACTCCAAATTTATCATATAAAAACATGTTTTATAGTGTTTATGAAACATCAGCATCAACAAAAATACATGGAAGTTATAATTCTAAATAAGAATCATTACTAATTCATTGGTCTTGGTTTCATGATACTAATTGAGTGTTGCACTAGTATTAATTGCTAATCAATTATATTCAATAACCATTACAAACATGGCATAAATCCAATATTATTATCATATCTTCTAGTTATTTTCAAAAAAAAGATGTGATACTTCCCAAAGTGGTATGAATGCAAATTTCATCTCAGCAAGCCTGGATGAACTTATGCCTGCAATCTGAAAAAAATGTAGTCAGTTAAATATGTAAAATTAGTGGAGAATTAATTGAGATTGAGTGTTTCATAAGCCAATTAAAAAACATTTGAATTTTTAATATACTCCAAAATTATCATATAAAAACAAGTTTTATAGAGTTTATGAAACATTGGCATTAATGAAATGTATGACAGTAATTAATGCTAAATAAGAAACATATTCTCTTTCTAGTGGTGAAGGTTTCAAAGGTACTAACATGAGAATTGAGTGTTTCATAAGCCTTAAAAAATTTGAATTTTTAATATACTCCAAAATTATATATAAAAAACAAGTTTTTATGAGGTTTATGAAACATTGGCATAAATGAAATGTATGATAGTTATTATTGCTAAATTAGAACCACTTTCTCAATCTAGTGGTCAAGGTTTCAAAGTACTAACATGAGAATTGAGTATTTTATAAGCAATTAAAAAAATAATTTGTAAAATACGCAAAATTACCATATAAAAACATGTTTTATAGTGTTTATGAAATATCAGCATCAACAAAAATACATGGAAGTTCATAATGCTAAATAAGAATCATTTAATTAATTCATTGGTCTTGGTTTCATGATACTAATATTTGTTTCACTAGTATTAATTGCCATCAATTATATTCACTAACCATTACACACACATTGCATAAATCCAATATTATTATCAATATCTTCTAGTTTATTTTCAAAATAAGATGTTGATACTTTCCCAAAGTGGTATGAATGCAAATTTCTGTCTCAGCAAGCCTTGAGTGAACTGCTGCACTGCAATCTGAAAAAAATGTAGTCAGTTAAATATGTAAAATTAGTGGAGAATTATTGAGAATTGAGTGTTTCATAAGCCATATAACATTTGAATTTTTAATATACTCCAAAATTATCATATAAAAACAAGTTTTATAGAGTTTATGAAACATTGGCATAAATGAAATGTATGAAAGTTATTATTGCTAAATTAGAACCACTTAATCAATCTGTGGTCAAGGTTTCAAAGTACTAACATTAGAATTGAGTATTTTATAAGCAATTAAAAAAATGAATTTGTAAAATACACGTCAAATTACTATATAAAAACATGTTTATAGTGTTTATGAAGTATCAGCATCAATGAAATACATGGAAGTAATAATGCTTAATAAGAATCATTTACATAATTCATTGGTCTTGGTTTCATGATATTTACTTTTTGTTCACTAATATAAGTTGCTATCAATTACATACTTATTATTACACGTACCTTGCAAAAGACCATTATTGTTATTATAAGTATCTTCTAGTTTATTTTCAAAATAAGATGTTGATACTTTCCCAAAGTGGTATGAATGCAAATTCCTGTCTCAGCAAGCCTTGAATGAACTGCTGCACTGCAATCTGAAAAAAATGTAGTCAGTTAAATATGTAAAATTAGTGGAGAATTAATTGAGATTGAGTGTTTCATAAGCAGTTTAAAATATGAATTTATAACACGAGTCAAAATTGTCATTATAAAGCATTGGTAGATGTTTATGAAAGTGTTTATGTTAGTCAGCATCAATGAATTACATGAATTTAATAAAGTTAAATAAGAATCTTTACATAATTTAATGGTGTTGGTTTCATGTCAATTAATTGGAATTGAGTTTATAAGCAATTAAAAAATGAATTTTTAATACACTCCAAAATTATCATATAAAAACAAGTTTTATAGAATTTATGAAACATTGGCTTAAATGTAATGTATGACAGTAATTAATGCTAAATAAGAAACATATTCTCTTTCTAGTGGTGAAGGTTTCAAGGTACTAACATGAGAATTGAGTGTTTCATAAGCCATAAAACATTTGAATTTTTAATATACTCCAAAATTATCATATAAAACAAGTTTTATAGAGTTTATGAAAATTGGCATAAATGAAATGTATGATAGTTATTATGCTAAATTAGAACAACTTCTCAATCTAGTGGTCAAGGTTTCAAAGTACTAAAATTAGAATTGAGTATTTTATAAGCAATTTAAAAAATGAATTTGTAATACACTCCAAAATTACCATATAAAAACATGTTTATAGTGTTTATGAAATATCAGCATCAACAAAAATACATGGAAGTTCATAATGCTAAATAGAATCATTTACTTAATTCATTGGTCTTGGTTTCATGATACTAATTTTTGTTTCACTAGTATTAATTTGCTATCAATTATATTCAATAACATTACACACACATTGCATAAATCCAATATTATTATCAATATCTTCTAGTTTATTTTCAAAATAAGATGTGATACTTTCCCAAAGTGGTATGAATGCAAATTTCTGTCTCAGCAAGCCTTGGGTGAACTGCTGCACTGCAATCTGAAAAAAAATGTAGTCAGTTAAATATGTAAAATTAGTGGAGAATTAATTGAGAATTGAGTGTTTCATAAGCAGTTTAAAATATGAATTTATAACACGAGTCAAAATTGTCATTTAAAAGCATGGTTATAGTGTTTATGAAGTATCAGCATCAATGAATTACATGGAAGTTAATAAAGTTAAATAAGAATCATTTACATAATTTAATGGTGTTGGTTTCATGTCAATTAATTGAGAATTGAGTTTTTCATAAGCCATAAAAAATTTGAATTTTAATATACTCCAAAATTATCATATAAAAACAAGTTTTATAGAGTTTATGAAACATTGGCTTAAATGTAATGTATGACAGTAATTAATGCTAAATAAGAAACATATTCTCTTTCTAGTGGTGAAGGTTCAAGGTACTAACATGAGAATTGAGTATTTCATAAGCCATAAAACATTGAATTTTTAATATACTCCAAAATTATCATATAAAAACAAGTTTTATAGAGTTTATGAAACATTGGCATAAATGAAATGTATGATAGTTATTATTGCTAAATAGAACCACTTTCTCATCTAGTGGTCAAGGTTTCAAGTACTAACATTAGAATTGAGTGTTTCATAAGCCTTAAAAAAATGAATTTGTTTTAAAATACGCAAATTATCATATAAAAACAGTTTTATAGTGTTTATGAAATATCAGCATCAACAAAAAAATACATAGAAGTTAATAATGGTAAATAAGAATCATTACTTAATTCATTGGTCTTGGTTTCATGATACTAATTTTTTTTTCACTGTATTAATTGCTATCAATTATATTCAATAAACCATTACACACACATTGATAAATCCAATATCATTATCAATATCTTCTAGTTTATTTGAAATAAGATGTTGATACGTTCCAAAGTGGTATGAATGTAAATTCCTGTCTCAGCAAGCCTTGAATGAACAGGCTACACTGCAATCTGAAAAAAATGTAGTCAGTTAAATATGTAAAATTAGTGGGAGAATTAATTGAGAATTGAGTGTTTCATAAGCAGTTTAAAATATGAATTTATAACACGAGTCAAAATTGTCATTTAAAGCATGTTTATAGTGTTTATTAAGTATCAGCATCATTGAATTACATGGAAGTTAATAAAGTTAAATAAGAATCATTTACATAATTTAATGGTGTTGGTTTCAGTCAATAAATTGAGAATGAGTGTTTCATAAGCCATAAAAAATTTGAATTTAATATACTCCAAAATTATCATATAAAAACAAGTTT
>NC_040879.1:76423034-76437461 GCF_003676215.2 Rhopalosiphum maidis | reverse complement strand
TGATGCTGATACTTCATAAACACCAGAAACATGTTTTTATATGATATTTTGACTCGTGTTATAAATTCATATTTTAAATGCTTATGAAACACTCAATTCTCAAATAATTGACATGAAACCAATACCATTAGAATTAAGTAAATGAATCTTATTTAGCATATTAACTTCCATGTATTTCATTGATGATGATACTTCATACACATTATATAACATGCTTTTATATGATAATTATGACTCGTATTTTAATTCTATTTTTTAATTGCATATTAAAACTCTGTATTCTAATGTTGTTCTTCACCAATTTCACATTTTAACTGACTACATTTTTTCAGATTGCAGCACAGCAGATCTTTCAAGGCACGATGATACATGAATTACCATTTTTAGTAGTTGTGAAAATTTGGACATCCCATGTTGAAATTTGACTAGACAATACTGATAATATAATAATAATGGTATTTTGCAAGATACGTTTAATAATAACTGTACGTAATTGATAGCAACTAATATTAGTGAAAAAAAAAATTAGAATCATGAAACCAAGAGCAATGAATTCAGTAAATGATTCTTATTTAGGATTATTAACTTCCAAGTATTTCATTTAAGCTGATACTTCATAATCACTATAAAACATGTTTTTATATGATAACTTTGACGTATATTACTAATTCACAATTGTTTATGGTTTATGAAACACTCAATTCTCAATATAGTGTCTTGAACCTTGACCACTACATAGAGCATATGTTCTTATTTAGCATTATTTACTTCCATATATTTCATGATGCTGATACTTCATAAACATTATAAAACTTGGTTTTATATGATAATTTGACTCGTGTTATAAATTTCATATTTTAAACTGCTTATGAAACACTCATTCTCAATTAATTCTCCACCAATTTACATATTTAACTGACTACATTTTTTTCAGATTGCAGTGCAGCAGTTCACCTAAGGCTTGCTGAGACAGGAATTTGCATTCATACCACTTTGTAAAATTATCAACATCTTATTTTGAAAATACACTAGAAGATATTGATAATAATATTGGATTTATGCAATGTGTGTGTAATGGTTATTGAACATAATTGGTAGCAACTTAATATTAGTGATACAAAAAATTAGTATCATGAAACCAAGACCAATGAATTCAGTAAATGATTCTTATTTAGGATTATTAACTTCCAAGTATTTCATTTAAGCTGATACCTCATAAACACTATAAAACATGTTTTTATATGATAATTTTGACGTATATTACTAATTCAAATAGTTAATGGTTTATGAAACCCTCAATTCTCAATATAGTGTCTTGAAACCTTGACCACTACATAGAGAATATGTTTCTTATTTAGCATTAATTACATTCATACATTTCATTTAAGCTGATACTTCATAATCACTATAAAACATGTTTTTATATGATAATTTTAACGTATATTACAAATTGAAATTTTTATAGCTTATGAAACACTCAATTCTCAATTGAGTATCTTAAAACTTTGACCACTAGAAAGAGAATATGTTTCTTATTTAGCATTAATTACATTCATACATTTCATTTAAGCTGATACTTCATAATCACTATAAAACATGTTTTTATATGATAATTTTAACGTATATTACGAATTCAAATTTTTTATGGCTTATGAAACACTCAATTCTCAATTGAGTATCTTGAAACTTTGACCACTAGAAAGAGAATATGTTTCTTATTTAGCATTAATTACATTCATACATTTCATTTAAGCCAATACTTCATAAACACTATAAACTTGCTTTTATATGATAATGTTGACTCGTGTTATAAATTCATATTTTTAACTGCTTATGAAACACTCAATTCTCAAATAATTGACATGAAACCAATACTATTGAATTAAGTAAATGAATCTTATTTAGCATTATTAACTTCCATGTATTTCATTGATGCTGATACTTCATAAACACCAGAAACATGTTTTTATATGATAATTTTGACTCGTGTTATAAATTCATATTTTAAACTGCTTATGAAACACTCATTTCTCAATTAATTCTCCACCAATTTTACATATTTAACTGACTACATTTTTTTCAGATTGCAGTGCAGCAGTTCACCTAAGGCTTGCTGAGACAGGAATTTGCATTCATACCACTTTGTAAAATTATCAACATCTTATTTTGAAAATACACTAGAAGATATTGATAATAATATTGGATTTATGCAATGTGTGTGTAATGGTTATTGAACATAATTGGTAGCAACTTAATATTAGTGATACAAAAAATTAGTATCATGAAACCAAGACCAATGAATTCAGTAAATGATTCTTATTTAGGATTATTAACTTCCAAGTATTTCATTTAAGCTGATACCTCATAAACACTATAAAACATGTTTTTATATGATAATTTTGACGTATATTACTAATTCAAATAGTTAATGGTTTATGAAACCCTCAATTCTCAATATAGTGTCTTGAAACCTTGACCACTACATAGAGAATATGTTTCTTATTTAGCATTAATTACATTCATACATTTCATTTAAGCTGATACTTCATAATCACTATAAAACATGTTTTTATATGATAATTTTAACGTATATTACAAATTGAAATTTTTTATAGCTTATGAAACACTCAATTCTCAATTGAGTATCTTAAAACTTTGACCACTAGAAAGAGAATATGTTTCTTATTTAGCATTAATTACATTCATACATTTCATTTAAGCTGATACTTCATAATCACTATAAAACATGTTTTATATGATAATTTTAACGTATATTACGAATTCAAATTTTTTATGGCTTATGAAACACTCAATTCTCAATTGAGTATCTTGAAACTTTGACCACTAGAAAGAGAATATGTTTCTTATTTAGCATTAATTACATTCATACATTTCATTTAAGCCAATACTTCATAAACACTATAAACTTGCTTTTATATGATAATGTTGACTCGTGTTATAAATTCATATTTTTAACTGCTTATGAAACACTCAATTCTCAAATAATTGACATGAAACCAATACTATTGAATTAAGTAAATGAATCTTATTTAGCATTATTAACTTCCATGTATTTCATTGATGCTGATACTTCATAAACACCAGAAACATGTTTTTATATGATAATTTTGACTCGTGTTATAAATTCATATTTTAAACTGCTTATGAAACACTCAATTCTCAAATAATTGACATGAAACCAATACCATAGAATTAAGTAAATGAATCTTATTTAGCATTATTAACTTCCATGTATTTCATTGATGATGATACTTCATACACATTATATAACATGCTTTTATATGATAATTATGACTCGTATTTTAAATTCATATTTTTAATTGCATATAAAACTCTGTATTCTAATGTTGTTCTTCACCAATTTCACATTTTAACTGACTACATTTTTTCAGATTGCAGCACAGCAGATCTTTCAAGGCACGATGATACATGAATTACCATTTTTAGTAGTTGTGAAAATTTGGACATCCCATGTTGAAATTTGACTAGACAATACTGATAATAATAATAATAATGGTATTTTGCAAGATACGTTTAATAATAACTGTACGTAATTGATAGCAACTTAATATTAGTGAAAAAAAAATTAGAATCATGAAACCAAGAGCAATGAATTCAGTAAATGATTCTTATTTAGGATTATTAACTTCCAAGTATTTCATTTAAGCTGATACTTCATAATCACTATAAAACATGTTTTTATATGATAACTTTGACGTATATTACTAATTCAAATTGTTTATGGTTTATGAAACACTCAATTCTCAATATAGTGTCTTGAAACCTTGACCACTACATAGAGAATATGTTTCTTATTTAGCATTATTTACTTCCATATATTTCATTGATGCTGATACTTCATAAACATTATAAAACTTGGTTTTATATGATAATTTTGACTCGTGTTATAAATTCATATTTTTAACTGCTTATGAAACACTCATTTCTCAATTAATTCTCCACCAATTTTACATATTTAACTGACTACAATTTTTTCAGATTGCAGTGCAGCAGTTCACCCAAGGCTTGCTGAGACAGGAATTTGCATTCATACCACTTTGTAAAATTATCAACATCTTATTTTGAAAATAAACTAGAAGATATTGATAATAATATTGGATTTATGCAATGTGTGTGTAATGGTTATTGAACATAATTGGTAGCAACTTAATATTAGTGATACAAAAAATTAGTATCATGAAACCAAGACCAATGAATTCAGTAAATGATTCTTATTTAGGATTATTAACTTCCAAGTATTTCATTTAAGCTGATACCTCATAAACACTATAAAACATGTTTTTATATGATAATTTTGACGTATATTACTAATTCAAATAGTTAATGGTTTATGAAACCCTCAATTCTCAATATAGTGTCTTGAAACCTTGACCACTACATAGAGAATATGTTTCTTATTTAGCATTAATTACATTCATACATTTCATTTAAGCTGATACTTCATAATCACTATAAAACATGTTTTTATATGATAATTTTAACGTATATTACAAATTGAAATTTTTTATAGCTTATGAAACACTCAATTCTCAATTGAGTATCTTAAAACTTTGACCACTAGAAAGAGAATATGTTTCTTATTTAGCATTAATTACATTCATACATTTCATTTAAGCTGATACTTCATAATCACTATAAAACATGTTTTTATATGATAATTTTAACGTATATTACGAATTCAAATTTTTTATGGCTTATGAAACACTCAATTCTCAATTGAGTATCTTGAAACTTTGACCACTAGAAAGAGAATATGTTTCTTATTTAGCATTAATTACATTCATACATTTCATTTAAGTCAATACTTCATAAACACTATAAACTTGCTTTTATATGATAATGTTGACTCGTGTTATAAATTCATATTTTTAACTGCTTATGAAACACTCAATTCTCAAATAATTGACATGAAACCAATACTATTGAATTAAGTAAATGAATCTTATTTAGCATTATTAACTTCCATGTATTTCATTGATGCTGATACTTCATAAACACCAGAAACATGTTTTTATATGATAATTTTGACTCGTGTTATAAATTCATATTTTAAACTGCTTATGAAACACTCAATTCTCAAATAATTGACATGAAACCAATACCATAGAATTAAGTAAATGAATCTTATTTAGCATTATTAACTTCCATGTATTTCATTGATGATGATACTTCATACACATTATATAACATGCTTTTATATGATAATTATGACTCGTATTTTAAATTCATATTTTTAATTGCATATAAAACTCTGTATTCTAATGTTGTTCTTCACCAATTTCACATTTTAACTGACTACATTTTTTCAGATTGCAGCACAGCAGATCTTTCAAGGCACGATGATACATGAATTACCATTTTTAGTAGTTGTGAAAATTTGGACATCCCATGTTGAAATTTGACTAGACAATACTGATAATAATAATAATAATGGTATTTTGCAAGATACGTTTAATAATAACTGTACGTAATTGATAGCAACTTAATATTAGTGAAAAAAAATTAGAATCATGAAACCAAGAGCAATGAATTCAGTAAATGATTCTTATTTAGGATTATTAACTTCCAAGTATTTCATTTAAGCTGATACTTCATAATCACTATAAAACATGTTTTTATATGATAACTTTGACGTATATTACTAATTCAAATTGTTTATGGTTTATGAAACACTCAATTCTCAATATAGTGTCTTGAAACCTTGACCACTACATAGAGAATATGTTTCTTATTTAGCATTATTTACTTCCATATATTTCATTGATGCTGATACTTCATAAACATTATAAAACTTGGTTTTATATGATAATTTTGACTCGTGTTATAAATTCATATTTTTAACTGCTTATGAAACACTCATTTCTCAATTAATTCTCCACCAATTTTACATATTTAACTGACTACAATTTTTTTCAGATTGCAGTGCAGCAGTTCACCCAAGGCTTGCTGAGACAGGAATTTGCATTCATACCACTTTGTAAAATTATCAACATCTTATTTTGAAAATACACTAGAAGATATTGATAATAATATTGGATTTATGCAATGTGTGTGTAATGGTTATTGAACATAATTGGTAGCAACTTAATATTAGTGATACAAAAAATTAGTATCATGAAACCAAGACCAATGAATTCAGTAAATGATTCTTATTTAGGATTATTAACTTCCAAGTATTTCATTTAAGCTGATACCTCATAAACACTATAAAACATGTTTTTATATGATAATTTTGACGTATATTACTAATTCAAATAGTTAATGGTTTATGAAACCCTCAATTCTCAATATAGTGTCTTGAAACCTTGACCACTACATAGAGAATATGTTTCTTATTTAGCATTAATTACATTCATACATTTCATTTAAGCTGATACTTCATAATCACTATAAAACATGTTTTTATATGATAATTTTAACGTATATTACAAATTGAAATTTTTTATAGCTTATGAAACACTCAATTCTCAATTGAGTATCTTAAAACTTTGACCACTAGAAAGAGAATATGTTTCTTATTTAGCATTAATTACATTCATACATTTCATTTAAGCTGATACTTCATAATCACTATAAAACATGTTTTTATATGATAATTTTAACGTATATTACGAATTCAAATTTTTTATGGCTTATGAAACACTCAATTCTCAATTGAGTATCTTGAAACTTTGACCACTAGAAAGAGAATATGTTTCTTATTTATCATTATTTACTTCCATATATTTCATTGATGCTGATACTTCATAAACATTATAAAACTTGGTTTTATATGATAATTTTGACTCGTGTTATAAATTCATATTTTTAACTGCTTATGAAACAATCAATTGTCGAGTTAGTGTTATGAAACCCTTACCATTAGATTACGAAAACAATTCTAATTATCTATTAATAATTTTCATAAATATTATTTAAGCTGATACTTCATTAACACTATAAAATATCCTTTTATATGATAATTTTGACTCGAATTATAAATTCACATTTTCAAGTACTTATAAAACACTGTATTCTCAAGTTATTCTCCACCAATTTTACAGATCTAATTGACTATGTTTTTTCAGATGACCGTAAAGCAGATCTTATAAGGCTTGCTGAAACATGAATTAACATTTTTACCACTTTGAAAAGTTTCAACATCCTACATTTATAATGGACTAGAAGATTCCGATAAATTTAATAATTTTATGCAATTCACTTTTAATATTTTATGGTTAAATTCATTTTTATTAGAAATAAAATGCATTTTAAAGCCAATAAATGTATAAAATGTAATAATATATTCTAAAATTTTTATATGCCCACGAATATTTTTCAATTATAAATCATTAGTCATCGTTGTTGCTATATTTGATTTCAATCAAATTTGAACTTGAAATGTGTATAACAAATAATTATCTTTTTACATATCTAGATTTTATGATTTTTATCTCATGAACTACAGCTACATATGAAAAATCATGTATAACATATTCAAAACTTAAAAATACAGGACAGACAACTTTTAACTAGAAAAGAGTTAGTTTTTTTTTTTTGTGCTTTTGATAAATACCAAAATAAAGGTTTTTAATACCTACTTATAAAAAAATTTATGACTTATGAGTAAAGTTTTATGGACATTTGTGATGTTTTTTTTTGTTTATATTTTCAAAAATATTAGTGATCATAATATATTCATATGCTTAATTAATATAGCCAGTTTGTCGGATCCTTTTTTATTATCAATAGAAGGGGTCTATATAGGCAAATTTTATACGATTTAATTATTTTTGAAATATAGAATATTGGTAGATTCTTCTAATATTCTATCTCTATGATATAATTTATTTTATTAATTATTTTATCTGACAGTACACCTCAAATAGTGAAATTGAGCGCATTATGTATTTTATTATATTGTCATGCAGATTTGAAGGTTTTTTGTATAGGCAACCCTACTGCAGTTTTAAAATTTTCAATATTATTCCTCACAAACCATTGCATATTATATAAAAATTATCTACTCATTTATGACTTTGTTACCGTGTAACTGTCCAATTTCTGAATTTTTGTGTTAAAACTCAATTTATTATTAGTAATTACGTTATCCAAAACTCAAAAAACTAAATCCTTTAATACTGGCCCCTTAGGATAAAATGTTCAAAGACCGAGACAAATTCGTCCCTAGATGCGTCTTCCAATTAGTAAAAGTTTTTCAACTCAATGATTTAGACGGTAAAAGATGATTTAAATGTGCAGTTTAAAAAAAAAAATTGGCAGGAAATTTGGTTTTAGCAATTTTTAATTTTAAAATTGAAATTCAAAATTCTTTAGAACAGAAATTTGATCTCGAGGTGTCACTGCGTTGAACCTCTAAGATTTCGAAACGAAACAACCAATATTAAAATGTTAGTATTTCAATTTGAATCTCAAAATCTATAGATGAATATCATAACAACAGATTATATCATGTGTTGAAATAACGAGTTGTAAAATGCAAAGTTTTAGAAAAGTTATGTTATACAATATAAAACTTTTTTAAATATTTATTTTATTTACTTACTGCAAGTTTGCATATATAATTATATGTTTCAGTAATAAAAGTTTAACATCACCCTAAACGGTATGATAATACTGAACCTTCTACATTTTAATTACCAAAAGCAACAAAAAAAACTATAAACAATTACGACTTGGTACAATTTGTACGAAATATATTCACAAATTGCAAACGTCAAAGTCATATAATATTCTATGTAAAGAAAACAACTATATTACTTATTATACGTAGGTACAAGTTACAAAAGGTAGACTTTAAACATCTTTGCAATAGCGTAAATATTCTTAATTTCGCAGTGTGTTTCATCATTATCTATGATTAGTACTATTATTATGTATAAAGTTATAAGTCACGGGAATCCCTCTTCTCCAAGACTGGATAAAAATACAATTCAAAAACTTTCATGCAAATCTCAATACATCTGATGGCGCACGGTTCTACAACCTGGGAAATAAAAAACGAAAAATCGGCGTTTAAAACCACGTCTACCCCAAGATCTCCTTCTATCACAGTCAAGCGAAGACGAAGATCGATTTTAAATTACCACTAAAAAATAAATATTAACTAACATTAGCATGTATATCACTATATCACTAACTAAAAATATTAGTAATTGTAATTTGTTATTTGTAATTGAACACGTTAGTAAACTTGTAATAGCATGATAAAATGCTGAAACATTTTAATTTTAATAAATAAATAAAAAAAAAAAACTTTATAAGTACTGTATATTTGCATAAATATTTGTTTCCCTCAAATATATTTTTGAAAACCTTAGTGGTCGTTCGACGTGTTTGAAACTCAAGATTCTGGTATTTTGGATGATGCTGATCAAAAGCGGTATCTGTTGTGGACACCGTAAATGCCGTTTTTACCCCACATTGAGGTCTTGGAATTCCGAAATTTGAATTTTTTAGTCGAGTGTTACTCGGCCGGGTTTTGATGAATGGGGCATAGTTACTTCGCGGAAATTTCTGTTTAAAGTCGTTTTACATAAAGTGCTTCGGTGGTAGCAGTGTCCTATGGCTCCTTGTGCCCCTCCCCCCCATGGATATTTTAAAAAATGTTTAATATTTGTTCCACGTTTCTGTTGTTCACAAGTTCAGTTTTTCGTAGGTCTGTGATCAAAATCGGCGTCCCGTGGTGACACTGTTGAATTCATTTTTACCCCTATTTTTGGCGTCGGAAATTAGGATTTTGCAGTTTTTGGACTTTGTCGCCACGAAACAATTAATTTTTGGGTGGTTAGAGCGATTTTTTTCTACGCATCGTTTAGACGTTTTTGTAAAAATTCGAACGCTACCAAAACCGAAGGAATCGGACGTTTTGTTGCGAAGTTACGATTATATTTTTATTTTTGGCACTTAGATTTTACGTATTTTTCGAATTTTTTGAATTTGAGTTTTTGTTTAATCTTTTCGAAGTTTGAGTGCTGACTCATAAATGCTACGACGAGTTTGAAAGGTTAAAAAATCGAATGGCTTGTTTTTTCGTACACGCATACTTTTCTGTATGGTACCTATACCACCGTATAACGATTTAACGAAGTATCTTTTTGAACTTTGTTTTTTTTTACACGTTTTATGTTTGTTAAGGTTTCAACGTTTAGCAATTACGCCAACAGCATAAAAAATAGTTTATTTATAAATAGTTTTTCATCAAATCATATAGAGAATACATCTATTTAATGTTTATAGTGTTTATATCCCTCGTTTAGCGTTAAGAATTTAATATGTACCTAAGCGATTTCGTTGTTTATACGAGATACGACCATCATTTTTAAAATGTACGACGCAGTCAGTAGATTACTTCTGATCACTTCAGACTCAAATCTGCTCGAATACAACATTTCATTTATTATTTATTAGTTTTAATTATACGTGTATATTTAATATGCAATATATTAGTATGATTGGTAGTAATTTGTTTTGAATTTCACAATATAACTTCGGTAATATTTATAGGAGATAAAGATTTAAATTTTATGGACATCGAACATAAAAAATAAATTATTATGATTTATTAAGTATTGTTAAGTATACTTAAGTTCAATTAGTTAACCAGTGGACTGTACAGTCCGGAGAATATTAATGCATAATAAATGCTTACCTGCAACTATCTAAACACTTAAATAATACATACATATATAGTTTAATGTTATTACTTTTTGACTTTTGTCTTACTAGTTACTATGTATCTATGTTAAGACTCATAATATTTATACAACTGCCTGCTGAATTTACAAAGTACACAATATTATTGGAAATTTATTTCATTATATTATGCTCAGTTAATCAGTTTTGAAATTGTATTTGTATATGAAAATATTATAATATTAAACATTTTTGAATTCGGCGGCCTGAGATAAAATGTAATAAGTTGAATATTCTAATCCGAATTGATATGATGTTTTTCATCCATGATTGTGGTTTAGTGATATAAAACATTGTTTGTCTATTGATATAACCGTTTGTATTTACTGTCTGATTTATATTTCATATCTTTTTGCAGTTTTATATTCGTATTTGTATTTAAATTTCAACTTTAAATTGTTTTCAAGTATTTTGAAATAGGAATGAAGTTTGTCTGTTAGTTTTTGTTTGATTATTTCCATTTCTGAATTATTCACTGTTGTCCACGTACTAGTTGTCATAAACAGACTTTCGATCTCTTTATGGTGTGTAGTAGTGACATTTTATCCTCCAACCATTATACATAATTAACTGACAATTTTTTTTTAGATGGCAGTACAGCAGATCACTCGAGGATTGCTAAGAACTGAATTAACGTTTCTAACAGTTGACAAAGTTACAACATCCTACGTTGAAAATGGACTAGACGATACCGATAATAATAATGGTTTTATGCAAAGTACGAGTAATGGATATAGAATATAATTGTGATTCAATTAATAGTAGTGTTACTAAAAGTCATGTAACCTTGACCATTATATTAAGTAATGATGCTTATTTACCATTATTAACTTTCATATTTTTCAGATTGCAGTGCAACAGATCACTCTAGGCTTGTTGAGCATGAATTAACATTTTTAGCGCTTGGAATAGTTTCAACATCCTATGTTTAATATGGATTAGAAGGTATTAATATTAATAATGGTGTTTTGCACGGTACGTGTAATGGTAAATGAATGTAAATGATAGCAACATCATAGAAGTGTAACAAAAAGTTAGTGTTATGAAACCCTTACCATTAGATTAAGTAAATGATTCTTATTTAGCATTATTAACTTCCATGTATTTCATTGATGATGATACTTCATACACATTATAAAACATGCTTTTATATGATAATTATGACTCGTATTTTAAATTCATATTTTTAATTGCATATAAAACTCTGTATTCTAATGTTGTTCTCCACCAATTTCACATTTTAACTGCCTACATTTTTTCAGATTGCAGCACAGCAGATCTTTCAAGGCACGATGATACATGAATTACCATTTTTAGTAGTTGTGCAAATTTGGACATCCCATGTTGAAATTTGACTAGACAATACTGATAATAATAATAATAATAATAATGGTATTTTGCAAGGTACGTTTAATAATAACTGTACGTAATTGATAGCAACTTAATATTAGTGAAAAAAAAATTAGAATCATGAAACCAAGACCAATGATTTAAGTAAATGATTCTTATTTAGCATTATTAACTTCCATGTATTTTTATTGATGCTGATACTTCATAAACACTATAAAACATGATTTAATATGATAATATTAATGAGAATTATAAATTCCTATTTTTAACTTTTTATAGAAAAGTCAATTCTCAAGTTAGTATCTTGAAACCTTGACCACTAGTAAGAGAATATGCTTCTTATTTAGCATAATTTACTTCCATGTATTTCATTGATACTGATACCTCATAAACACTATAAGACATGCTTTTATATGATAATTTTGACTCGTGTTATAAATTCATATTTTAAGCTGCTTATGAAACACTCAATTCTCAATATAGTGTCTTGAAACCTTGACCACTACATAGAGAATATGTTTCTTATTTAGCATTAATTACATTCATACATTTCATTAAAGCTGATACTTCATAATCACTATAAAACATGGTTTTATATGATAATTTTGACGTATATTACTAATTCAAATTTTTTATAGCTTAAGAAACACTCAATTCTCAATTGAGTATCTTGAAACTTTGACCACTAGAAAGAGAATATGTTTCTTATTTAGCATTAATTACATTCATACATTTCATTTAAGCTGATACTTCATAATCACTATAAAACATGTTTTTATATGATAATTTTGACTCGTGTTATAAATTCATATTTTAAACTGCTTATGAAACACTCAATTCTCAAATAATTGACATGAAACCAATACCATAGAATTAAGTAAATGAATCTTATTTAGCATTATTAACTTCCATGTATTTCATTGATGATGATACTTCATACACATTATATAACATGCTTTTATATGATAATTATGACTCGTATTTTAAATTCATATTTTTAATTGCATATAAAACTCTGTATTCTAATGTTGTTCTTCACCAATTTCACATTTTAACTGACTACATTTTTTCAGATTGCAGCACAGCAGATCTTTCAAGGCACGATGATACATGAATTACCATTTTTAGTAGTTGTGAAAATTTGGACATCCCATGTTGAAATTTGACTAGACAATACTGATAATAATAATAATAATGGTATTTTGCAAGATACGTTTAATAATAACTGTACGTAATTGATAGCAACTTAATATTAGTGAAAAAAAAATTAGAATCATGAAACCATGACCAATGAATTCAGTAAATGATTCTTATTTAGGATTATTAACTTCCAAGTATTTCATTTAAGCTGATACCTCATAAACACTATAAAACATGTTTTTATATGATAATTTTAACGTATATTACGAATTCAAATTTTTTATGGCTTATGAAACACTCAATTCTCAATTGAGTATCTTGAAACTTTGACCACTAGAAAGAGAATATGTTTCTTATTTAGCATTAATTACATTCATACATTTCATTTAAGCCAATACTTCATAAACACTATAAACTTGCTTTTATATGATAATGTTGACTCGTGTTATAAATTCATATTTTTAACTGCTTATGAAACACTCATTTCTCAATTAATTCTCCACCAATTTTACATATTTAACTGACTACATTTTTTTCAGATTGCAGTGCAGCAGTTCACCCAAGGCTTGCTGAGACAGGAATTTGCATTCATACCACTTTAGAAAATTATCAACATTTTATTTTGAAAATACACTAGAAGATATTGATAATAATATTGGATTTATGCAATGTGTGTGTAATGGTTATTGAACATAATTGGAAGCAACTTAATATTAGTGATACAAAAAATTAGTATCATGAAACCAAGACCAATGAATTCAGTAAATGATTCTTATTTAGGATTATTAACTTCCAAGTATTTCATTTAAGCTGATACCTCATAAACACTATAAAACATGTTTTTATATGATAATTTTAACGTATATTACGAATTCAAATTTTTTATGGCTTATGAAACACTCAATTCTCAATTGAGTATCTTGAAACTTTGACCACTAGAAAGAGAATATGTTTCTTATTTAGCATTAATTACATTCATACATTTCATTTAAGCCAATACTTCATAAACACTATAAACTTGCTTTTATATGATAATGTTGACTCGTGTTATAAATTCATATTTTTAACTGCTTATGAAACACTCAATTCTCAAATAATTGACATGAAACCAATACTATTGAATTAAGTAAATGAATCTTATTTAGCATTATTAACTTCCATGTATTTTTGTTGATGCTGATACTTCATAAACACTATAAA